>NW_027258478.1:0-10000 GCF_045791955.1 Oncorhynchus clarkii lewisi
TCCTCACGCTCCCTAGCAGTCTCCTCATCCTCCCTAGCAGTCTCCTCATCCTCCCTAGAAGTCTCCTCACGCTCACTAGCAGTCTCCTCACGCTCCCTAGCAGTCTCCTCATCCTCCCTGGCACTCCTCATCCTATCTAGCAGTCTCCTCATACTCATTAGCAGTCTCTTCATCCTCCCTAGCAGTCTCATCACACTCCCTAACAGGCTCGTCATCCTCCCTATAATGAGGAGGCTGCTAGGGAGAATGAGGAGGCTGCTAGCAAGGATGAGGATGAGGAGGGAGGATGAGGAGACTGCTAGGGAGCGTGAGGAGATTGCTAGAGAGTGTGAGGAGACTGCTAGTGAGGGCTCCCTAGCAGACTCCTCATCCTCCCTAGCAGTCTCTTCATCCTCGCTAGCAGTCCTCTCACCCTCCCTAGCAGACTTCTCACCCTCCCTAGCAGTCTCCTCCTCCTCCCTAGCAGTGTCCTCACGCTCCCTAGCATACTCCTTATCCTCCCGGGCAGTCTTGCCACACTCCCTAGCAGGCTCCTCACGCTCACTATTATTTTCCTCACGCTCCCTAGCAGTCTCCTCATCCTACTTATCAGTCTCCTCATCCTCCCTACCAATCTCTTCACGCTCATTAGCAGTCTCCTCATGCTCCCTAGCAGTGTCCTCATCCTCCCTAGCAGTCTCCTCACACTCCTTAGCAGTTTCTTCATCCTCCCTATTAGTCTCCTCATCCTCCCTATCAGTCTCCTCACGCTCCCTAGCAGTCTCCTCATGCTCACTAGCAGACTCTTCATCCTCGCTAGCAGTCTTCTCACGCTCCCTAGTAGTCTCCTCATTCTCCCTAGGAGCCTCCTCCTCCTCCCAAGCAATCTCCTCATGCTCCCTATCAGTCTCCTCATCCTCCCTAGCAGTCTCCTCATCTTCCCTAGAAGTCTCCTCATCCTCCCTGGCAGGCTCCTCACGCTCTCTAGCAGTCTCCTCATCCTCCCTAGCAGCCTCCTCCCGAGCAGTCTCCTCATCCTCCCAAGCAGTCTCTTCACACACCCTATCAGTCTCCTCATCCTCCCTAGCAGTCTCCTCATTCTCCCTAGCAGTCTCCTCACGCTCCCTAGTAGTCTCCTCATCATCCCTAGCAGTCTCCTCATCCTCCCTTACAGTCTCCTCACACTCACTAGCAGTCTCCTCACGCTCCCTAGCAGTGTCCTCATCCTCCCTAACAGTCTCTTCACACACCCTAGCAGTTTCTTCATCCTCCCAAGCAGTCTCCTCATGCTCCCTAGCAGTCTCCTCATCTTCCCTAAAAGTCTCCTCATCCTACTTAGCAGTCTCCTCATCCTCCTAGAAGTCTCCTCACACTCATTAGCGGTCTCCCCACGCTCTCTAGCAGTGTCCTCATCCTCCCTAGCAGTCTCTTCACACTCCCTAGCAGTCTCTTCATCCTCCCTAGCAATCTCCTCACACTCCTTAGCATCTCTTCATCCTCGCTAGCAGTCTTCTCACCCTCCCTAGCAGACTCCTCATCCTCCCTAGCAGTTTCCTCACGCTCCCCACTAATTATCCTCCCTGGCAGTCTCGCCACACTCCCCAGCAGGCTCCTCACGCTCACTAGCAGTTTCCTCATGCTCACTAGCAGACTCCTCACGTTCTCTAGCAGTCTCCTAACACTCCCTAGCAGGCTCCTCACACTCCCTAGCAGGCTCCTCACGCTCCCTAGTAGTCTCCTCATTCTCCCTAGCAGCCTCCTCCTCCTCCCAAGCAGTCTCCTCACGCTCCCTATCAGTCTCCTCATCCTCCCTAGCAGTCTCCTCATCTTCCCTAGAAATCTCCTCAATCTCCCTAGCAGTCTCCTCACGCTCCCTAGCAGTGTCCTCATCCTCCCTAGCATTCTCTTCATCCTCCCTATTAGTCTCCTCATCCTCCCTAGCAGTCTCCTCACGCTCCCTAGCAGTCTCCTCATCCTACTTATTAGTCTCCTCATCCTCCCTACCAGTCTCTTCACGCTCATTAGCAGTCTCCTCATGCTCCCTAGCAGTGTCCTCATCCTCCCTAACAGTCTCTTCACACTCCCTAGCAGTTTCTTCATCCTCCCTAGCAGTCTCCTCATCCTCCTTAGCAGTCTCCTCACGCTCCCTAGCAGACTCCTCACACTCGCTAGCAGTCTCCTCGCACTCCCTAGCAGTCTCCTCATCCTCCCTAGCAGCCTCCTCACACTCCCTAGAAGTCTCCTCACGCTCCATAGCATTCTCCTCATGTTCCGTGGCAGTCTCCTCATGCTCCCTCTTAGTCTCCTCACGCTCCCTATCAAACAAAGTCTCAAAGGGTAGCTTTGCAGTAAGTGCACACCAGAGGAGGCTGGTGGTAGGACCTATTTGAGCTCATTGTAAAGACTGGAAAGGGAGTAAATGGAACGGTATCAAACATATTGAAACCACATATTGACTCCGTTCCATTCATTCCAGCCATTGCAATGAGCCCGTCCTCCTATAGCTCCTCCCATCAGCCTACTCTGCTGCACAGATGCTAAACAGAACCAAATGCCATTCTCACTACAGGGTCCTCCTCTACTGTCTATTCATGGAAGACAATCAATTCAGATGCTTTCATATTAGGGGTCTCCACCACAGACGTAGAATTACTGGAATGGACTTTCCCATTCAAGTCATTCAACTGCTGTTGTCCCAACATCCTTGACTTTCATTTGATGATGTTGGTGTTCAGTGAAGATACACGTACATCAAGAATGGAGGGCTCATTGTGGCTTGGCTATGCTCTTTGGAGGACTTTCTTCACATGCTTGATGTCTTATGCTTACCATGGAAAACACTAGGGGTGGATGATGTGAGTTCCCCCCTCCATACAATGTAAAACACTTTGAACCTCTGGAAAAGCACTGCATAAATCCTATCCATAATTGTTTTAATTGAACCCTGGTAGAGAAAGGTGAGTTAAACCTCCTTTATAATACTGCCATGCTGAGACTGACTGTCCTAATATGGGCACCGTACAAGTCTTTTAACTAAAACTGTTGTTTTTGGGCACCAGGCTGTAGAGCTTGGTATTAACCGGCTGATCCTCACATTAGGGATCTGTTGTCTGTTTGCTGAACACCACAGCCGTCACTATGGTCTCACACTGTGTTGCCTAGCAACGCCGATGGGCTGTCCACCTCTTCCTGCATCCTGATCTGGCAACCCAGGGAACCTGGAGAGTGAGTTTATACAGGATACCAAGGTCACTCAGTAAACACAGATAATAAAGCACACCAAGACTAGGCCTCACAATCAAACACAGATAAATACAGGAGACTCAGGACTTGACCTCTCAATAGAATACTGTCTGTTCAGACAAGATACCAGAACCAAGGCATGTCAATCGCCACAAGACACTCATGACATCAGACATGACCTCTGACATGACATCAGACATGACATTAGATATGACATTAGACATGACATCAGACATGACCTCTGACATGACATCAGACATGACCTCTGACATGACATCAGACATGACATTAGATATGACATTAGACATGACATCAGACATAACCTCTGACATGACATCAGACATGACCTCTGACATGACATCAGACATGACATTAGATATGACATTAGACATGACATCAGACATGACATTAGATATGACATTAGATATGACATTAGATATGACATTAGACATGACATCAGACATGACATCAGACATGACATTAGACATGATATCAGACATGACATCAGACATGACCTCTGACATGATATCAGACATGACATCAGAGTAGACATTCACATCATAAGTGATATCCTGTTCATGATAGAACATGATGACAATATCTAATCTTTAGGTTTCAGGACCTTGTAGAGGGCATTGTTAGCGTACTACCTATTTTGTGTGACCATAGCCAGATGAGGGTTGGTGAAGGATGGTCTGCGATGGGGACAGGGAGAAATTATAGGGTGTTGATTATGCATATATGCTTCAAGCCAGTAAAATCAACCAGAAAGACTACTGCTTTTCTCCTTCTAGTGGCCAAATGCATTATCATCCTAAACCCTCTATTGAACCATGAGTATTGGGGTTATGCCATTACACAACAGCTGCTGTTGCTGAAAGTACAAGTTGATCAGCCAGTGATCCAAACAGCTGTAGGTAGAGGAGCTCCAAGTTCCCGGAAGAACAAGATGATGCTGATAATACCTTTAAGGAGAGAAGCTTAGAGATTAACACTCAGCGAAAAGATTACACTGCAGTCTTCAGATTACTGTGTGACTGTGTGTGTGAGAGAGAGGGTGTGTCTGCGTGTAAGAGAGAGAGAGTGTGTGACTGTGTGTCTAAGTCTGTGTGTGTGTATGAGAGAGTGTGTGTGTGTAAGAATGTGTCTAAGTCTTTGTGTGTGTGTGTGTGAGAGAGAGTGTGTGTAAGTGTCCTATGTGTGATTCTGCAGGAGGCTGCTGAGGTATCAGTTTAAGGGAGAAAGCTGGGTTGAGTCGCAGGGAGTCAGAGTGCAGCTGAAGACGTCAGGGGTCAGGATACTTCACATATAATACTCATTCAGTACCTCCAGACGGTCTGTGTGGATGGCTGGCAGCATATTCACAACCGACCTCCCTCTCTCTCTTTATTCAGGCCAAGCATTGATCCTCTAGCCAGATGTTGAAATATCTCTTTAATTCTTATTTCATATTCTAACCCCCTTCCAAGGATAGATACACATACACTCATGCACACACACACTCAAACACAAACACTCATGCACTCAGACTGACGGATGCAAACACACACACACACACACACGCACGCACGCACGCACGCACGCACGCACGCACACACACACACACACACACACACACACACACACACACACACACACACACACTCTTTGTTGTAATTTTTTTATTGCACACCTTTATCATTTAGCTAACAGATGTTCACAGCAACAATGCAATAGGAGAAAACAGAACAGAAGCGTATCGCTGCGGCACTGCAGCCTCTTAGGTCTTCCAATATATTTATAGATATTTACACTGACAATATGAAAATCGCAAGTACAACGCCCAGGGCTGAGTTAACCCTTTAACTGCTGCTGTATGAAGGGAGGAGAAGGCTGAGTTGGTAGAGCAACTCCAGGGTTGTGGGTTCGATTCCCACGGAGGACCAGTACAAAAATGTATGCACTCACTACTGTAAGTCACTCTGGATAAGAGCGTCTGCTAAATGACTCAAACGTAAATGTAGAATGTTAACTCAGGCTGTAGTGTGACCTCTATGTAGTTGTAGTCCTGTTCGTATGGCCACCTGAAACATTCAGTATACCCAACATTCCACAGGCACCAGGTTAGCCATACGTAGCCAGATTCTAGGGGCTATTGGTGGAATATAGAACGCCTGTATAGAGCTCAACGCTTCCAGCAATCAAAGACAGCTTTTCAGATCATAAAATGGACATAACAGTAAATAGTACCAACATATAATTAGTACCAAAACATAATTAGTACCAAAACATAATTAGTACCAAAACATAATTAGTACCAAAACATAATTAGTACCAAAACATAATTAGTACCAAAATATAATTAGTACCAAAACATAATTAGTACCAAAACATAATTAGTACCAAAACATAATTAGTACCAAAACATAATTAGTACCAAAACATAATTAGTACCAAAATATAATTAGTACCAAAACATAATTAGTACTAAAACATAATTAGTACCAAAACATAATTAGTACCAAAACATAATTAGTACCAAAACATAATTAGTACCAAAACATAATTAGTACCAAAATATAATTAGTACCAAAACATAATTAGTACCAAAACATAATTAGTACCAAAACATAAAGAGAAATGTTTCAAAAAGAGAAAACCTTATTTCCACATCCATGTTTAAATGTTATGACACGTCAATACATCCTTTTTATTTTCACTTGGAAAAGTGTTGAACAACACAACAGGAACATTGTGTGTGACTGTGTAGCCTGGATTGTAACAGAAAACTGCATTTGACATTAGTTTGGTGTTGTAATGGTAACTTTAGTTGGTATAAAAAGATGGCATGACAACGGGGTAGTGCATCTGACTTGTATACTGGTATACACTGTAGTCACAGTTCCAACCTATCTTTACATCCACATGGATAGAGACTAGACTATTTCTCCCAAATAATCATTTCGCTGTTACTGACGTCAACTTGAGGCTGCGTGAAGTGTGAACAAAACTGGTGAGAGATTGTTGGTAATAAAATAATCTCACGTGGGGATAAAGCAAAGAGATCATGTATTTTGGGGGAAAAACAGCAAAAATCTCTCATTTGTTGATATGCAGATACATGGGGATTTTTACCAAGACCTCGAAGGCCTATTAAATGAACAGGACTGCCATGCCAGCTGAGACCAGAACAGATAGGCTCAGCTAACGTGAGATCTCTGAGACTAGAACAGATAGGCTCAGCTAACGTGAGATCTCTGAGACCAGAACAGGTAGGCTCAGCTAACGTGAGATCTCTGAGACCAGAACAGATAGGCTCAGTTAACGTGAGATCTCTGAGACCAGAACAGATAGGCTCAGCTAACGTGAGATCTCTGAGACCAGAACAGATAGGCTCAGTTAACGTGAGATCTCTGAGACCAGAACAGATAGGCTCAGCTAACGTGAGATCTCTGAGACCAGAACAGATAGGCTCAGTTAACGTGAGATCTCTGAGACCAGAACAGATAGGCTCAGCTAACGTGAGATCTCTGAGACCAGAACAGATAGGCTCAGCTAACGTGAGATCTCTGAGACCAGAACAGATAGGCTCAGCTAACGTGAGATCTCTGAGACCAGAACAGGTAGGCTCAGCTAACGTGAGATCTCTGAGACCAGAACAGATAGGCTCAGTTAACGTGAGATCTCTGAGACCAGAACAGATAGGCTCAGCTAACGTGAGATCTCTGAGACCAGAACAGATAGGCTCAGTTAACGTGAGATCTCTGAGACCAGAACAGATAGGCTCAGCTAACGTGAGATCTAAGCAAAAACAAATGTTTCAGCCATGTCGGTCACACTGTCATCATCTATCACAACTTTCTGTAAAGGCTATTCTCATGTCCTTGAAAAACATGTCCTAGTAAACCACGCAGCATGTTTTCATTCCAGCCATTCCAGCAAAGCATTGATTTAGAAGTTCCTCAGTCAAAAATCCAGAATTTCTGAATAAATGGGGCAGCAATTATCTTAAGTGCCAACCATGAACGACATTTTGATGGAAGGCTTTGATGAAAAGAAATGGAAAGATTGAATCATATCTAATATTAATGGACGAGGGCAAGGGCACTCAACACTAGTCAACTTCTGGGCTGCTGAGAGGTGCTTCAATAAGAGCCCTTGTTTAAGAGAGCTGCTTCCATCCAGGCTTTGAACACTGAATTTAAGTTGAACTGAAAGCTTTATTGAAAAGGAAACCGGTAGCACTTTCTTTAATGGTGTACTGCTTTGACGGGTATTTAGGTGGTACTTATTAGGAAACCATGTGGCATCACTGAGTTCTAGCCGGGGCTTTCACTATACTTTATGCTTAAAATTCACCACAATTGGGAACTACCTGGATCAAAATGGTGTATATTTAAATGCTTGTTTGAATCCCAAAGTACCAAATGAGTACTTTATGTAGTAATTAATGGGGTATTACTGTACAATTACCATTTTACCATGTCATTTCTTAGTAAATACCAGGTACTTTCTGTACTGTAAACAGCCTCTTGTATAATGTCTCATAGTAATGGAGGCCAATAAGCAAAGTCATAGATAGTGATGGGTTGAAAATGGAGGCAACTGATGAATAATGGTCACACTGACATTCATCATAAATAACGTACTATATACTTTTCATACTCTCCCTTTAAAATGAAAGCTTTACAAACCTTCTATTCCGTTCCTCCAGTTACTGTGCATAAATTAATCTCAAACCACATTTGAACTTGTTAAAGTAAAATCTCATTTGGTTGTGTAAATATACTGTAGCTAGCTTAGCGCTAACCCGAGCAAACAATGATAGCCTTCGCATTCAAACAACCCCCCAAAAATAAAATACGAAAACCAACAAAGTAAAATCAAAATGGTCCCTATTTATCATGTCCAGGAGAAGTAATAAAACATTGGTACTTAGCAAAGACCAGGCCTCTTCTCTCCTCAGCTCACTGCAATATCTGTGGACCAACAGTACCTATATACAAACACACGTACATGGGAGGTTCCATAGAGGCATTGACGGCAAGTCTCGGAATTCACTGAATTCAAAATGGCGGCTCCCGCACAGTCACAGGATCCAGTCAGTCTCTCCGTGAGACCAGACACCCATGGTTGGTTCACCATCAACGGTAGTCTCTTTGGAGGTCCAGGATGGGGAGAAAAGTGGGAGAACCAGGAGTACCACCCCTCCACCCCCCATCTCCCTCTCTTCCTAGCCAGGCCTCACTACCTGTGCCCTGGGTTCCTGTGGGTGGCTGTGTCCCTGCCCCCTCTGGCTTCTCTGGCCCAGTGGTGGTCGTCCACCTCCACCACGTTACTGTAGCCCTCCTTCTCCACGCAGACAGCCAGGACCTGGAGCACCAGGCGCAGCCTCCGGTCCATGGCCTCCAGGTGGGGCTGGATGAGGACGGGGTGGAGGCGGTCACGCAGCAGGGACTCCTCCATCAGACGGCTCAGCTGGTACTCCTCCTTGGCGAGCAGCTGCAGACGCAAGTGGGTCGACTTCCTCACTCTGTGGGACGGGGAGGAGGGGAGAGAGGGAGGGGAGAGGGAAGGGAGGAAGGGGATGAGGAGGGGAGAGAGGGAGTGGAGGTGGAAGGGCGGGTGACGAGAGGAAGGGGATGAGGAGGGGAGAGAGGGAGTGGAGGTGGAAGGGCGGGTGAAGAGAGGAAGGGGGTGAGGAGGGGAGAGAGGGAGTGGAGGTGGAAGGGCGGGTGAAGAGAGGAAGGGGATGAGGAGGGGAGAGAGGGAGTGGAGGTGGAAGGGCAGGTGAAGAGAGGAAGGGGATGAGTAGGGGAGAGAGGGAGTGGAGGTGGAAGGGCGGGTGAAGAGAGGAAGGGGGTGAGGAGGGGAGAGAGGGAGTGGAGGTGGAAGGGCGGGTGAAGAGAGGAAGGGGATGAGGAGGGGAGAGAGGGAGTGGAGGTGGAAGGGCGGGTGAAGAGAGGAAGGGGGTGAGGAGGGGAGAGAGGGAGTGGAGGTGGAAGGGCAGGTGAAGAGAGGAAGGGGATGAGGAGGGGAGAGAGGGAGGGGAGGTGGAAGGGCAGGTGAAGAGAGGAAGGGGATGAGGAGGGGAGAGAGGGAGTGGAGGTGGAAGGGCGGGTGAAGAGAGGAAGGGGATGAGGAGGGGAGAGAGGGAGTGGAGGTGGAAGGGCGGGTGAAGAGAGGAAGGGGGTGAGGAGGGGAGAGAGGGAGTGGAGGTGGAAGGGCAGGTGAAGAGAGGAAGGGGATGAGGAGGGGAGAGAGGGAGGGGAGGTGGAAGGGCAGGTGAAGAGAGGAAGGGGATGAGGAGGGGAGAGAGGGAGTGGAGGTGGAAGGGCGGGTGAAGAGAGGAAGGGGATGAGGAGGGGAGAGAGGGAGTGGAGGTGGAAGGGCGGGTGAAGAGAGGAAGGGGGTGAGGAGGGGAGAGAGGGAGTGGAGGTGGAAGGGCAGGTGAAGAGAGGAAGGGGATGAGGAGGGGAGAGAGGGAGGGGAGGTGGAAGGGCAGGTGAAGAGAGGAAGGGGATGAGGAGGGGAGAGAGGGAGTGGAGGTGGAAGGGCGGGTGAAGAGAGGAAGGGGATGAGGAGGGGAGAGAGGGAGTGGAGGTGGAAGGGCGGGTGAAGAGAGGAAGGGGGTGAGGAGGGGAGAGAGGGAGTGGAGGTGGAAGGGCAGGTGAAGAGAGGAAGGGGATGAGGAGGGGAGAGAGGGAGGGGAGGTGGAAGGGCAGGTGAAGAGAGGAAGGGGATGAGGAGGGGAGAGAGGGAGTGGAGGTGGAAGGGCGGGTGAAGAGAGGAAGGGGAT
>NW_027258478.1:15000-72677 GCF_045791955.1 Oncorhynchus clarkii lewisi
TTCTCTTAAAGGGTAAAGGCTGTGTGTTTTACTCTGCTTCATTGTTCTCTTAAAGGGTAAAGGCTGTGTTTTACTCTGCTTCCTTGTTCTCTTAAAGGGTAAAGGCTGTGTGTTTTACTCTGCTTCCTTGTTCTCTATAAGGGTAAAGGCTGTGTGTTTTACTCTGCTTCCTTGTTCTCTTAAAGGGTAAAGGCTGTGTTTTACTCTGCTTCCTGGTTCTCTATAAGGGTAAAGGCTGTGTGTTTTACTCTGCTTCCTTGTTCTCTTAAAGGGTAAAGGCTGTGTGTTTTACTCTGCTTCCTTGTTCTCTTAAAGGGTAAAGGCTGTGTTTTACTCTGCTTCCTTGTTCTCTTAAAGGGTAAAGGCTGTGTTTTACTCTGCTTCCTTGTTCTCTTAAAGGGTAAAGGCTGTGTGTTTTACTCTGCTTCCTTGTTCTCTTAACGGGTAAAGGCTGTGTGTTTTACTCTGCTTCTTTGTTCTCTTAAAGGGTAAAGGCTGTGTTTTACTCTGCTTCCTTGTTCTCTATAAGGGTAAAGGCTGTGTGTTTTACTCTGCTTCCTTGTTCTCTTAAAAGGGAAAAGGCTGTATGTTTTACTCTGCTTCCTTGTTCTCTTAAAGGGTAAAGGCTGTGTGTTTTACTCTGCTTCCTTGTTCTCTTAAAGGGTAAAGGCTGTGTTTTACTCTGCTTCCTTGTTCTCTATAAGGGTAAAGGCTGTGTGTTTTACTCTGCTTCCTTGTTCTCTTAAAGGGTAAAGGCTGTGTGTTTTACTCTGCTTCCTTGTTCTCTTAAAGGGTAAAGGCTGTGTGTTTTACTCTGCTTTCTTGTTCTCTATAAGGGTAAAGGCTGTGTGTTTTACTCTGCTTCCTTGTTCTCTTAAAGGGTAAAGGCTGTGTTTTACTCTGCTTCCTTGTTCTCTTAAAGGGTAAAGGCTGTGTGTTTTACTCTGCTTCCTTGTTCTCTTAAAGGGTAAAGGCTGTGTGTTTTACTCTGCTTCCTTGTTCTCTTAAAGGGTAAAGGCTGTGTGTTTTACTCTGCTTCCTTGTTCTCTATAAGGGTATATGCATGTTCTTGCATTTGTGGAAGGAGTGTCTGTCTCTTACTCTGCTTTCTTGCGTTTGTGGTAGGATCGTCTCCAAGGGTTCCTCCAGGTCTTGCGTTTGGCCAGGGCCAGGTCTGGCAGGAAGGCAGCCAGAGAACCCTCGATCTGGTCTGGCTTCCCACACAGAGCATGCTCAGTAGAGCAGTAGTAGGAGCACTCGCCGTAGAAACAAATGTTATTGGCTGGGGAGAGAGGAAAACACAGGGTTTTAGATGGCAGCAGGGGAGCATGGGAAGGGGAGAGGGGAGAGAGGAAAACACGGGGTTATAGATGGCAGCAGGGGAGCATGGGAAGGGGAGAGGGGGACAGTGTGTGTGGGGTGGAGGGGGGGCGAGAGAGAGGAAGTTGAAAGAGAGAGAGAGAGAGTAATAGTAAAGGTGTAAACTTGGCAGTAGAAAATCTTAACAGTATATTTGACCTCTCAGCTTCCCTATCAAATCTAAAAATCTCAAATAGAAAACCGAAGAAAATGAACAACAATGACAAATGGTTTGATGAAGAATGCAAAAATCTAAGAAGGAAATTGAGAAACCTGTCCAACCAAAAACATAGAGACCCGGAAAACCTGAGTTTACGCCTTCACTATGGTGAATCACTAAAACAATACAGAAATACACTACGGAAAAAGAAGGAACGGCATGTCAGAAATCAGCTCAATGTAATTGAAGAATCCATAGACTCTAACCACTTCTGGGAAAATTGGAAAACACTAAACAAACAACAACACGAAGAATTATCTATCCAAAATGGAGATGTATGGGTAAACCACTTCTCCAATCTTTTTGGCTCTATAACAAAGAATAAAGAGCAAAAACATATACATGATCAAATACAGATCTTAGAATCAACTATTAAAGACTACCAGAACCCACTGGATTCTCCAATGAGTTACAGGACAAAATAAAAACCCTCCAACCCAAAAAGGCCTGTGGTGTTGATGGTATCCTCAATGAAATGATCAAACATACAGACAACAAATTCCAATTGGCTATACTAAAACTCTTTAACATCATCCTTAGCTCTGGCATCTTCCCCAATATTTGGAACCAAGGACTGATCACCCCAATCCACAAAAGTGGAGACAAATTTGACCCCAATAACTACCGTGGAATATGCGTCAACAGTAACCTTGGGAAAATCATCTGCATTATCATTAACAGCAGACTCGTACATTTCCTCAATGAAAACAATGTACTGAGCAAATGTCAAATTGGCTTTTTACCAAATTACCGTACAACAGACCATGTATTCACCCTGCACACCCTAATTGACAACCAAACAAACCAAAACAAAGGCAAAGTCTTCTCATGCTTTGTTGATTTCAAAAAAGCCTTCGACTCAATTTGGCATGAGGGTCTGCTATACAAATTGATGGAAAGTGGTGTTGGGGGTAAAACATACGACATTATAAAATCCATGTACACAAACAACAAGTGTGCGGTTAAAATTAGAAAAAAACACACACATTTCTTCACCCAGGGTCGTGGGGTGAGACAGGGATGCAGCTTAAGCCCCACCCTCTTCAACATATATATTAACAAATTGGCGCGGGCACTAGAAAAGTCTGCAGCACCCGGCCTCACCCTATAGAATCCGAAGTCAAATGTCTGCTGTTTGCTGATGATCTGGTGCTTCTGTCACCAACCAAGGAGGGCCTACAGCAGCACCTAGACCTTATTCTGTCAGACCTGGGCCCTGACAGTAAATCTCAGTAAGACCAAAATAATGGTGTTCCAAAAAAGGTCCAGTCACCAGGACCACAAATACAAATTCCATCTAGACACTGTTGCCCTAGAGCACACAAAAACTATACATACCTTGGCCTAAACATCAGCGCCACAGGTAACTTCCACAAAGCTGTGAACAATCTGAGAGACAAGGCAAGAAGGGCATTCTATGCCATCAAAAGGAACATAAATTTCAACATACCAATTAGGATTTGGCTAAAAAATACTTGAATCAGTTATAGAACCCATTGCCCTCTATGGTTGTGAGGTCTGGGGTCCGCTCACCAACCAAGACTTCACAAAATGAGACAAACACCAAATTCAGCCTCTGCACGCAGAATTCTGCAAAAATATCCTCTGTGTACAACATAGAACACCAAATAATGCATGCAGAGCAGAATTAGGCCGATACCCACTAATTATCAAAATCCAGAAAAGAGCCGTTAAATTCTATAACCACCTAAAAGGAAGCGATTCCCAAACCTTCCATAACAAAGCCATCACCTCCTTGGGCAGGAGGATGCACCTGGAGAAGAGTCCCTCCCCTAAGCAAGCTGGTCCTGGGGCTCTGTTCACAAACACAAACACACCCTACAGAGCCCCAGGACATCAGCACAATTAGACCCAACCAAATCATGAGAAAACAAAAAGATAATTACTTGACACATTGGAAAGAATTTACAAAAAAACAGAGCAAACTAGAATGCTATTTGGACCTAAACAGAGAGTACACAGTGGCAGAATACCTGACCACTGTGACTGACCCAAAATTAAGGAAAGCTTTGACTATGTACAGACTCAGTGAGCATAGCCTTGCTATTGAGAAAGGCCGCCGTAGGCAGACATGGCTCTCAAGAGAAGACAGGCTATGTGCTCACTGCCCACAAAATGAGGTGGAAACTGAGCTGCACTTCCTAACCTCCTGCCCAATGTATGACCATATTAGAGACACATATTTCCCTCAGATTACACAGATCCACAAATAATTAGAAAACAAACCCAATTTTGATCATCTCCCATATCTATTGGGTGAAATACCACGGTGTGCCATCACAGCAGCAAGATTTGTCACCTGTTGCCACGAGAAAAGGGCAACCAGTGAAGAACAAACACCATTGTAAATACAACCCATATTTATGCTAATTTATTTTCCCTTGTATACCTTAACCATTTGTACATTATTGTTTATATTCACTTTATATATTATCTACCTCACTTGCTTTGGAAATGTTAACACATGTTTCCCATGCCAATAAAGCCCTTGAATTGAATTGAATTGAGAGAGAGAGGGAAGGGAGAGAGAAAGAGAGAGAGAGTGAGAGAGTGAGAGACAGACAGACAGAATCAAAAAAAAGTTTGATAAACTCCCATATCTACTGGGTGAAATTCCACAGTGTGCATCACAGCAGCAAGATTTGTGACCTGTTGCCACAAGAAAAGGGCAACCAGTGAAGAACACACACCATTGTAAATACAACCCATATTTATGCTTATTTATTTTATCTTGTGTCCTTTAACCATTTGTACATTGTTAAAACACTGTATATATATATAATATGACATTTGTCTTTATTGTTTTGAAACTTCTGTATGTGTAATGTTTACTGTTAATTTGTATTGTTTATTTCACTTTATATATTATCTACCTCACTTGCTTTGGCAATGTTAACTCATGTTTCCCATGCCAATAAAGCCCTTGAATTGAATTGAATTGAGTCAGACATAGAGACAGATAGACAGACAAAGAGGTATAGAGAGACAGATAGACAGACATAGTCAGATAGAAAGACAGAGAGTCAGACAGACAGACAGACAGACAGACAGACAGACAGACAGACAGACAGACAGACAGACAGACAGACAGACAGACAGACAGATAGACATATAGACAGACAGACATAGAGACAGACAGACAGACAGACAGACAGACAGACAGACAGACAGACAGAGACAGACAGACAGACAGACAGACAGACAGACAGACAGACAGACAGACAGACAGACAGAGTCAGATAGACAGACAGAGAGACATATAGACAGACAGATAGACAGACAGAGAGTCAGATAGACAGACAGAGAGTCAGACAGAGAGTCAGACAGAGAGTCAGACAGAGAGTCAGACAGACAGACAGACAGACAGACAGACAGACAGACAGACAGACAGGTATAGAGAGACAGACAGACAGACAGACAGACAGACAGACAGACAGACAGGTATAGAGAGACAGATAGACAGACAGAGAGTCAGACAGACAGATAGACAGACAGAGTCAGACAGAGAGACATATAGACAGACAGGTACAGAAAGACAGATAAACAGACAGAGAGTCAGACAGAGAGACAGATAGACAGACAGAGAGTCAGACAGACAGATAGATAGACATATAGACAGACAGACAGAGAGGTATAGACAGACAGATAGACAGACAGAGTCAGATAGACAGACAGAGAGACAGATAGACAGACAGATAGACAGACAGACAGAGAGTCAGATAGAGAGTCAGATAGACAGACAGAGAGTCAGAGAGTCAGATAGAGAGACAGATAGTCAGACAGATAGTCAGACAGTCAGACAGACAGACAGACAGAGAGTCAGACAGATAGACAGACAGAGTCAGACAGAGCGATATATAGATGAACAAAGAGGTATAGAGAGACAGATAGACAGACAGAGAGTCAGACAGAGAGACGGATAGACAGACAGAGTCAGACAGAGAGACATATAGACAGACAGAGAGTCAGACAGATAGACAGACAGAGAGTCAGACAGAGTCAGATAGACAGACAGATAGACAGACAGAGAGTCAGACAGAGAGACAGATAGACAGACAGAGAGTCAGACAGACAGACAGACAGACAGACAGAGAGTCAGACAGAGAGACAGATCGACAGACAGAGAGTCAGACAGATAGACAGACAGAGAGTCAGACAGAGTCAGATAGACAGACAGAGAGTCGAACAGATAGACAGATAGGCAGACAGAGAGTCAGACAGAGAGTCAGATAGACAGACAGAGAGTCAGACAGATAGACAGACAGAGAGTCAGACAGATAGATAGGCAGACAGAGAGTCAGATAGACAGACAGATAGACGGACAGAGTCAGACAGATAGACAGACAGAGAGTCAGACAGATAGACAGACAGAGAGTCAGACAGATAGACAGACAGAGTCAGAAAGAGTCAGATAGACAGACAGAGAGTCGGACAGATAGACAGATAGGCAGACAGAGAGTCAGATAGACAGACAGATCGACAGACCGAGAGTCAGACAGATAGACAGACAGAGAGTCAGACAGATAGACAGGCAGAGAGTCAGACAGATAGATAGGCAGACAGAGAGGTATAGAGAGGAAGCTGGCAGGGTGTTGTAGAGCCAGACTGGTATTGGTTTCTTAATCTTGGGTTCAGAGAGGGGGGCGAGTGCTGAGCCAGCAAACTGTCTGAGTGTAGCAGTAATCTCTTGTCAGATAGAATGGTCTCTGTTATTCCACATAGCTGTTCACTGGGCTGCATGGGGATCTAACAGACAGTCTGAAGACAGGTTTTAGAGGTCCAGAACTCAGCAACGGCCATTTACATTAAAGGGGAAGTTCATTATTTTACAACTTAATCTTAGATGGTTCCTCACATTGTTACTTAGTCTATGGGCCAGGAGAAACTGGAATCAATTGTTGGGTTTTCTTGAAAGAGCCACTACAAAATGTAACGAACTTTAGCCACTAACTCATGTCTGGATGGGGAACCATCAAACATTATTTTGTAACATACTGAACTTCCAATTTCATGTAAAGGGCCTCTTTGCTGAGTCCCTTTCAAACCAGTCTACATGGTACATGCCTGTATCAGGGTTTTCACTCAGTTCATGTAGTGGGATTGAAAGGACTGAATGAAGGACAAGTAACAGACAGAGGGCTTGAGATTGTTCTGTCCGTCTGTTGGACAAGAGCTTTAACAACTCATCTATGAGGATGATTAGGTTACCTCTGACAGCTGTGTGTTCAGTGTCTGTCTGTCTATCTGTCTGTCTGTCTGTCTGTCTGTCTGTCTGTCTGTCTGTCTGTCTGTCTGTCTGTCTGTCTGTCTGTCTGTCTGTCTGTCTGTCTGTCTGTGTGAGTGTGTCTGTCTGTGTGTGTGTGTTCCTCTCCACCACTGGCCCAGCACTGAACCTCTAAGCTAAAGGGAATTATTTATGGGACTCCTTGTTAGGGGAGGACTAGGATCCAGCCTCTAAATAGGAGTCTTTCTGGTGAATTATTGTGCTTTGCAGTTTGCTTGTTTTCAGAAAGGGTTTTGAAGTGTGTGTGTGTGTTTTGGGGGACTCCCTGGAGATTCTGTGTTTTCTGTGTAGTTCCTGCAAATAAACTCAACTAAGCTGTATACTGTATAGTGAATACACAATATACTACTGTTGACTAGAGGTAAATATAAATGTCCAGTCTGACTCCTCTACAGGCCTACACAGTAGCTAGGAACCAGAGTTTTAATCTAAGTAGCCAGTCTGACTCCTCTACAGACCTACACAGTAGCTAGGAACCAGAGTTTTAATCTAAGTAGCCAGTCTGACTCCTCTACAGACCTACACAGTAGCTAGGAACCAGAGTTTTAATCTAAGTAGCCAGTCTGACTCCTCTACAGGCCTACACAGTAGCTAGGAACCAGAGTTTTAATCTAAGTAGCCAGTCTGACTCCTCTACAGACCTACACAGTAGCTAGGAACCAGAGTTTTAATCGTGGGAATAAGTTATCTTTAAGGAACAGACAATAAATAAATATCTAATCTAAGTTTTGAGTTTGCCGTACTCGGTAGGTAGTCTGTGGGAATGTTGTGGGACCGTTGTCAGAACGTTGTAGCAGTGTGTTTACCTGGGGAGATGAAGAAAGTCCTCCAGAGCTTTTTGTCCCTGGTCACATCCCGTATCTCCCTGGTCATGTTGACCAGTCTTCCCGCCACCGGGGGCACTCTCCGGAAGTCTAGGATCCTGAGGGAAGAGACCATAGATATACATATATCAAGATCAGTGTGAAACATAATGTAGATGTCTGGATTTATCCCATTAGAAAACCCAGGAAAAGAAGTCAATTCAATAACACTATTGATCCCACAAGGGACGATATATATGACACTATTGTTCTACAAGCCATGGTGTTGTCATAAACACACTGTGTATGGAACCACATGCTGATGAGATAGAATAGTTTTAGAACCTTTCATACCTTATTTCATTTCTTCTATAAGGGCTTCATGATGAAATACTCTTCCTCACCACATCATCAATAACTATTATCACAAATAAACATCTGTAAATGATATGCCAGAAAAACCAGGACACAATTTCCTGCTCGAGGGAGAAGCCAGGAATGATTGTCAATCCAAAGAGTCAACGGTGGAGTGTGTGTGTGTGTGTGTACGGGCCTCTTTCTTCCTGCTAGTGTGTCAACGGTGGAGTGTGTGTGTGTGTACGGGCCTCTTTCTTCCTGCTAGTGTGTCAATGGTGGAGTGTGTGTGTGTGTACGGGCCTCTTTCTTCCTGCTAGTGTGTCAATGGTGGAGTGTGTGTGTGTACGGGCCTCTTTCTTCCTGCTAGTGTGTCAACGGTGGAGTGTGTGTGTGTGTGCGGGCCTCTTTCTTCCTGCTAGTGTGTCAACGGTGGAGTGTGTGTGTGTGTGTGTATGGGCCTCTTTCTTCCTGCTAGTGTGTCAATGGTGGAGTGTGTGTGTGTACGGGCCTCTTTCTTCCTGCTAGTGTGTCAATGGTGGAGTGTGTGTGTGTGTACGGGCCTCTTTCTTCCTGCTAGTGTGTCAACGGTGGAGTGTGTGTGTGTGTACGGGCCTCTTTCTTCCTGCTAGTGTGTCAACGGTGGAGTGTGTGTGTGTGTACGGGCCTCTTTCTTCCTGCTAGTGTGTCAACGGTGGAGTGTGTGTGTGTGTACGGGCCTCTTTCTTCCTGCTAGTGTGTCAACGGTGGAGTGTGTGTGTGTGTACGGGCCTCTTTCTTCCTGCTAGTGCGTGTGAAATATTATTCATAATTCATCTATTTTAGAGAATAATCCCTTAGCTCTTTTCAATGGCTTTTAAAGTTCTGTTTATTGAACTTCAGCATCCGGTCGCTCAAACCACACTGGGCTGAGACACTGGAACTCCTCCTTCTTTCTCTCCTGCTCCCTTTCTCTTTCTCCCTCGCTCCTCTCCTCACCTCTCCCCTCTCTCTCTCTTTCCTTCTCTCTCATACTCATCTTCTTTCTTTCTCTACCCCTCTCCTTCTCTCTCCCCACTCTCATCCCTTTACTCTACCCCTCTCCTTTTCTCTCCCCACTCTCATCCCTTTACTCTACCCCTCTCCTTCTCTCTCCCCACTCTCATCCCTTTACTCTACCCCTCTCCTTCTCTCTCCCCACTCTCATCCCTTTACTCTACCCCTCTCCTCACTCTCATCCCTTTACTCTACCCCTCTCCTTCTCTCTCCCCACTCTCATCCCTTTACTCTACTCCTCTCCTCTCCCCACTCTCATCCCTTTACTCTACCCCTCTCCTTCTCTCTCCCCACTCTCATCCCTTTACTCTACCCCTCTCCTTCTCTCTCCCCACTCTCATCCCTTTACTCTACCCCTCTCCTTCTCTCTCCCCACTCTCATCCCTTTACTCTACTCCTCTCCTCTCCCCACTCTCATCCCTTTACTCTACCCCTCTCCTTCTCTCTCCCCACTCTCATCCCTTTATTCTACCCCTCTCCTTCTCTCTCCTCACTCGCATCCCTTTACTCTACCCCTCTCCCTCTCTCTCCCCACTCTCATCCCTTTACTCTACCCCTCTCCTTCTCTCTCCCCACTCTCATCCCTTTACTCTACCCCTCTCCTTCTCTCTCCCCACTCTCATCACATTACTCTACCCCTCTCCTCTCCCCACTCTCATCCCTTTATTCTACTCCTCTCCTTCTCTCTCCCCACTCTCATCCCTTTATTCTACCCCTCTCCTTCTCTCTCCTCACTCTCATCCCTTTACTCTACCCCTCTCCCTCTCTCTCCCCACTCTCATCCCTTTACTCTACCCCTCTCCTTCTCTCTCCCCACTCTCATCCCTTTACTCTACTCCTCTCCTTCTCTCTCCCCACTCTCATCCCTTTACTCTACCCCTCTCCTTCTCTCTCCCCACTCTCATCCCTTTATTCTACCCCTCTCATTCTCTCTCCTCACTCTCATCCCTTTACTCTACCCCTCTCCCTCTCTCTCCCCACTCTCATCCCTTTACTCTACCCCTCTCCCTCTCTCTCCCCACTCTCATCCCTTTACTCTACCCCTCTCCTTCTCTCTCCCCACTCTCATCCCTTTATTCTACCCCTCTCCTTCTCTCTCCTCACTCTCATCCCTTTACTCTACCCCTCTCCCTCTCTCTCCCCACTCTCATCCCTTTACTCTACCCCTCTCCTTCTCTCTCCCCACTCTCATCCCTTTACTCTACCCCTCTCCCTCTCTCTCCCCACTCTCATCCCTTTACTCTACCCCTCTCCTTCTCTCTCCCCACTCTCATCCCTTTACTCTACCTCTCTCCTTCTCTCTGTGCATCCTTTTCTTGCTTTTCCTTCTCACTTTTCCATCCTCTCTTCCAACTGACCTTATTTCTGTCTATGCCACACTAGCTGGGCCAGGCCTCCCACTCATTCCATACCTCTTTAACCATCCTTGTCATTGCTTCCTGCAGCATGACCTCTCTAAGGCTTAGACTCCTGGGAGTGGAGTGTGTGAGCGTGGGTTTGTGTGTGTGTGTGGTGTGTATGTGTGTAACCTTGAAGACATAGCCCTCAGGGAGAGAGACGGGGAGACAGGGCGTGGGGCTGCAAGGATGAAACCCTAGCCACCAGATGAAAGTTCTCAGGAGCTATAGCTGCTTAAAGTGCACAGTCACCATGAACCAGATGACAAAGGAACTCCTGTATGGAGCCAGGCTCTCTCTCTCTGTCTCTCTGTGTGTGTCTCTCTCTCTGTGTCTCTCTCTCTCTCTCTCTGTGTGTCTCTGTCTCTCTCTCTCTCTGTGTGTGTGTCTCTGTGTGTGTCTCTCTCTCTGTCTCTGTCTCTGTGTCTCTCTCTCTATCTCTCTCTGTGTGTCTCTCTCTCTCTGTGTGTCTCTGTCTCTCTCTCTGTGTCTCTGTCTCTCTCTCTCTGTGTGTCTCTGTCTCTCTCTCTGTGTCTTTGTCTCTCTCTCTGTGTCTCTGTCTCTCTCTCTGTCTCTCTATCTCTCTCTCTCTCTGTCTCTCTCTGTGTGTGTCTCTGTCTCTCTCTGTCTCTCTCTGTCTCTCTCTGTCTGGCTCTCTCTCTCTCTCTCTCTCTCTCCCTCCCTCCCACCCTCCCTCCCTCCCTCCCTCCCTGTACCCCACTCTTGTCATGGGTAGAGTACTGCATACAGAGAGTGTAGAGGACTGCACAGTGTAGGTTAACATGGTACAACGTGTGGAAGTGGAAAGGCTTTGAGTTAAACCCTTACACAGTATAACGATAACACAATGTTGTATCAACAGTGCCCACTGTCCAACCATAGAGGGAGTGAAGAGAAGAGGCTATGCATTTCCTCCTGTTCTCCTCTTCCTACACATGCCTCTACATCTAGATCAGATTGAGAGGCCGCATCCCAAAAGGCACCCTATACCCTTTGCAGTGCACGACATGGTAAAAAGTAGTGCAGTACAAAGTGAATAGGGTGCCCTTTGGGACACGAACGCAGAGGTCCACAGGCTGCTGTCCAGAAGATGTTGCAGCCCTGAGCCAAACAACAAGGCTGTAATTCATATAGCCAGCCTCCGGTTGGCATACACAACCTAACAACAACCTAAATACAAGCTGGTCTTTAGGGGCTAGCACAGTTACCTCCTCCCTGCCTTGAATGATGCCCAGACAGCATTGGCATGTCCCTTGGTTTCCTCTCCACAGCCCACTGTGCCCACACAAACACATGCCTTTGGCCCTGACATGGCATTCCACTGGGCTGTGTGTCTGTCTGTCTGTGTGTGTGTGTGTGTGTGTGTGTGTGTGTGTGTGTGTGTGTGTGTGTGTGTGTGTGTGTGTGTGTGTGTGTGTGTGTGTGTGTGTGTGTGTGTGTGTGTGTGTGTGTGAGAGAGAGGGAGAGCGAGAGGGTGAAACGCACAGATGTGTGTGTGTGTGTGTGTGTGTGTGTGTGTGTGTGTGTGTGTGTGTGTGTGTGTGTGTGTGTGTGTGTGTGTGTGCGTGCGTGCGTGCGTGTGTGTAACCTTAGGATTGATAAGTGTTGATGTTCTTACACCTGGTCTGATAAGGATGGTCTACACTGCCGGCCTGCTAGTACAGTCAGCTTTATCCTCTATCCAAAACAAGGGAACTAGGCACAGATGTGTGTGTGTGTGTGTGTGTGTGTGTGTGTGTGTGTGTGTGTGTGTGTGTGTGTGTGTGTGTGTGTGTGTGTGTGTGTGTGTGTGTGTGTGTGTGTGTGTGCGTGCGTGCGTGCGTGTGTGTAACCTTAGGGTTGATAAGTGTTGATGTTCTTACACCTGGTCTGATAAGGATGGCATACTGAACAGATACTGTGAAAATGTAGACTCACAGTGGTGGTTAGAACAGATTCTGACATTATTCCATTCATCAGTAAGTGTTATCTAATGCAAGAATCTAACTCTAACCCAAACTCTGGACCAGACCATTATATATTGGATCAGACCATTATATATTGGACCAGACCATGATGTATTGGACCAGACCATTATGTATTGGACCAGACCATTATCTATTGGACCATACCATTATGTATTGGACCAGACCATTACATATTGGACCATACCATTATGTATTGGACCAGACCATTACATATTGGACCATACCATTATGTATTGGACCATACCATTATGTATTGGATCAGACCATTATGTATTGGACCATATCATTATGTATTGGACCATACCATTATGTATTGGATCAGACCATTATGTATTGGACCAGACCATTATGTATTGGACCAGACCATTATGTATTGGACCAGACCATTATGTATTGGACCATACCATTTTGTATACCGTAATATAATGATGAATGGAAGAACTGATAACTTACTACTACAGTTATCACAGCTTAAAACTGACTTGTTAGAAGAAAACTCTAATTTCCTTATAACACCAGAGACATTTCTGTCTCTGTTTTGATTCCACATAGACATTTGTTTGAGTTGTGTAAAAGTCTATACATGTGTGTGTTTGTATTGGATGGCAGAGTGCGTGAAAACACGGTCACAGAACACCTGCTAAGCTTGTGTGATGCCTGCTGTGTATAAACAGTTGAGGTAAGCATTATAGGGATAACCCCCTTTTTTTCAATTTTCGCCTAAAATGACATACCCAAATCTGGACCTGAAGCAAGGATAAGCATATTCTTGGTACCATTTGAAAGGAAACACCGTTTTTGGGAATGAGAATTGAATGTAGGAGAATATAACACAATAGATCTGGTAGAAGAAAATACAAAGAGAAAACCAACCGTTTTTTCTACCACCATCTTTGAAATGCAACAGAAAGGTCCCAAATCTAGCCATCACTCTGGTTGTAATTCTGATGGTGTCCACAAGATGGCAGCAGTGTATGTGCAAAGTTTCAGATGGATACCTTGAAGTATGGGCAAACCACATTACTTTTAGTGTGAAGTCACCCAGGTACATTTGGGCAAATCATGAAGGAGACATTCACATTTACATTACATTTTTCTGCAAGAATATCGTCAAATCTGTATACTTGGACTTTGATTTAGCTTTTCCAGTATTAGTAGCCATATTATAAGTTCAACATTTGCAAGACACCCAGTTTCCATAACTTCATAACTCTCCATATTCTTATAATTGTTGTCCAAAAGGAAAAGATTAGCAATGACACTTTGCAACAGATACGGGGTCTCCCAACACTGCCGTAAAGCCCAGCTCATTGGCTATCTAGCTAGCTTTGTTTGACCCCGATTGGTGCTTATTTGACAAAGTTCCAGTCGATCAAGTGAAGACCGGCCGAGTCATCAGCGTGTCATGAAGGCGTTGCTCTCTGACCATAGGATATACTACACCCCTAATGATATAATGACGTCTGATTACATTCTAGGATCTCTGAGGAATACATACAAACGTGATTTGACTGGTTGAAACAATGTTTAGGGTTAGATTTTCACAGATTCCTTTCTTTGCAAATTGAACGAGTGGAAACAAAAGGACATTTGGGAAAGAGCAAGATTTCTGAATGTAAATACACATTTCACCAGAGGTGAATTTATCAAACCTAATGTGGAGAAAAAAGTGTTTTGTTGTTAGGAGCTCTCCTCAAACAATAGCATGGCGTTTTTTCACTGTAATAGGTACTGTAAATTGGACAGTACATTCATATTAACAATAATTTTAGCTTCCAGACGATATAAGACACTTCTATGTACCGACATTTGTTGTTTCTCTAAAATCTGCAATTGTGACACAAGGCGCTGCATGATTTACCACTGTCCCATTAATGGGACGCCGATCCCTATTATTAAACAACAACATTTGTCAAAAAAATACAAAAGTAAACCAGTTTCATTTAAGGACCAAAAAAGTGACAGCTGTGCCATACAGGCTGAAATAGCGTTGCGAAGAGATCTTTGATGAACCGATTCCATGGCACATGGTTTATGAACTGCTACACAAAACAGCGCTGGATTCAAAACATAGAGCTTATACATTTAAGTTATAATATAAAATTCTTGCAACCAATATAATGTTATATATATGGGGGATTCAACCATTCCAGCTCTGTAGATGTTGCTGTGAAGAGACAGAATCATTAGATCACTTGTTTTGGTACTGTCCACATGTAGCTTGTTTTTGGTCGCAGGTTCAGGAATGGCTGAAAAATCACAGCATTTACCTAAAGCTATCTTTGCAAATAGCACTGCTGGGTGAATTGAAAAGCCATGGTCAGTCAATCAATAATATAATAGTACTTTTAGTAAAGGTTTTCATCTTTCATTTAAAATCAGTGCAAACTATGAGAATAGAAAGGTTCAGAACTTTTGTGAAACATTGAAACATCTGAAGTAGAAGTCAAGACTGGATGGTTATTTAAGATAGACGGGAGGGGTTGTTGGTAGGGTGGGATAAAAATAAATCAAGAGATAATGTCAAATGTATTTTACATTTAAAAAAATATATATATATAAAATATATATTGGAAATTATGCAGATAATCACATTGACAGAATCCACAATCTATCTGCAGTATTAAAGCTGACCTACCCACCCCTGCCCCCCCCCCCCAAAAAAAAAATACAAAAAACATTTGATGTGTGTGTTAGTCATGCCGGAAATGTCTCCAACTCCACACATGGTGTACACGCACACAAACTCACACCCAGGCACACACACACACACACACACACACACACACACACACACACACACACACACACACACACACACACACACACACACACACACACACACACACACACACACACACACACACACACACACACACACACACACAGACCTGTCCAGATGAAAGGCAGCGATCTCAGCGTTGTGTCTCTCCAGATCAGAGAAGTAGAAGAAGTCTGGGGGTGTCTCCTGTTCCCTGGTCTGCCTGGAAGACACAAAGGTCGAGGCACCGTTAGAGGAATGTTAGCATTAAAATCTTGTTCAGTATGAAGCACAACTGTCTGTCTTTATTTGACCCTGCTGGTCATCTACTGTAGCCTTAATGGCCACATGTACCCTCCACCGGGCACAACCAGAAGAGGACTGGCCCCTCGGAGCCTGGTTCCTCTCTAGGATTCTTCCTAGGTTCCAGCCTTCTAGGGAGATTTTTCTAACCACTGTGCTTCTGCATCTGCATTGGTTGCTCTTTGTGGTTTAGGCTGGGTATCTGTAAAGCACAAGTGGGTATCTATAAAGTGGGTATCTGTAAAGCACAAGTGGGTATCTATAAAGCACAAGTGGGTATCTGTAAAGTGGGTATCTGTAAAGCACAAGTGGGTATCTGTAAAGCACAAGTGGGTATCTGTAAAGCACAAGTGGGTATCTGTAAAGCACAAGTGGGTATCTGTAAAGCACAAGTGGGTATCTGTAAAGCACAAGTGGGTATCTATAAAGTGGGTATCTGTAAAGCACAAGTGGGTATCTGTAAAGCACAAGTGGGTATCTGTAAAGCACAAGTGGGTATCTATAAAGCACAAGTGGGTATCTGTAAAGCACAAGTGGGTATCTGTAAAGTGGGTATCTGTAAAGCACAAGTGGGTATCTATAAAGTGGGTATCTGTAAAGCACAAGTGGGTATCTGTAAAGCACAAGTGGGTATCTGTAAAGCACAAGTGGGTATCTATAAAGCACAAGTGGGTATCTGTAAAGCACAAGTGGGTATCTGTAAAGCACAAGTGGGTATCTATAAAGTGGGTATCTGTAGTGGGTATCTGTAAAGCACAAGTGGGTATCTATAAAGTGGGTATCTGTAAAGCACAAGTGGGTATCTGTAAAGCACAAGTGGGTATCTATAAAGTGGGTATCTGTAAAGCACAAGTGGGTATCTATAAAGCACAAGTGGGTATCTATAAAGTGGGTATCTGTAAAGCACAAGTGGGTATCTGTAAAGCACAAGTGGGTATCTGTAAAGTGGGTACCTGTAAAGCACAAGTGGGTATCTATAAAGTGGGTATCTGTAAAGCACAAGTGGGTATCTGTAAAGTGGGTATCGGTAAAGTGGGTATCTGTAAAGCACAAGTGGGTATCTGTAAAGTGGGTATCTGTAAAGTGGGTATCTGTAAAGTGGGTATCTGTAAAGTGGGTATCTGTAAAGTGGGTATCAAGTGGGTATCTGTAAAGTGGGTATCTGTAAAGTGGGTATCTGTAAAGTGGGTATCTGTAAAGCACAAGTGGGTATCTGTAAAGTGGGTATCTGTAAAGTGGGTATCTGTAAAGTGGGTATCTGTAAAGTGGGTATCTGTAAAGTGGGTGTCTGTAAAGTGGGTATCTGTAAAGCACAAGTGCTGGTGTAAAAAGGGCTTTATAAAATACATTTGATTGATTGATGGAACATTCAAGGCCACGAACACCAGAGTTCTCCAGCACTGAAAAGATACAGTAGGACAATGTAGTGAACGTTTTCCTAAAGTGCAAAGGAATGTGAAATCATTTGAAATTATTTATGAATGTGAGTAACCAAGATTTCCCTCAAGTGACTGCATTTAGATCTATCTGCATATCTATAGCTAACATTCATAGTTCCAGTCTGGGAGCAGGGTGCCCAGATGTGCATGTCTGAATTGTCCCTCTTTTCCCTAGCACATCATAAAGGGACTAGGGTGCAATTTGGGACACATCCAGTTTAAGACAGCGGGACCCAGCAGTAGAGCAGTGAGCCACGCGGCTGCTTGAGTTTCCTGTTCATATCCTGTAGCAACTCCTTCAGCCCCTCAGGCAAGCAGACAGGACACATGGACATTGGCCTGAGTCAGCTGCTGTTGCTGGTGCTGCTTGGGGCTGCTGATACTGTCTGTCTGTCTGTCTGTCTGTCTGTCTGTCTGTCTGTCTGTCTGTCTGTCTGTCTGTCTGTCTGTCTGTCTGTCTGCCTGCCTGCCTGCCTGCCTGCCTGCACAGAGTATCTAGGCTGGCACTGTACATGGAGGCGCACAAGAACGCATGCAGACAGACGCACACACAGACACTCACACCTGGCCTTAACCTGTCCCATTATCACCAAATTTATGCTAGCAGAAACCCATATTCCAAATTACCCAGTCCTTTCTTCTTCTCCTTCTTCCTTCCTCCCTCATTCCCTTCCTCTGTTTCGTCTCCCTCCAGCCATTCCACCTCAGAGCAGGGTGGGGGTGCATCCACCTCGCCTGACAACCCCAGCACTGCCAAGTCCGTAATGGAAAAGATCTTACATCCTATTCTTTCCATGTCAGGCAAGCTCCCTTTTAACCGTAAATCCCACAGCCACTATAATGATCCATTCGATTTCTCCCCGACCCAAAGGGAACAAAAGTTTTTATTTGCGGATGGGAGGGGGAATAAACGAGACGTGGCACACTGATTCAGGAGAGTATAAAAGGCAAAACTGCACACCTGAGGAAAGGGTAGGTCCAGGATTCTAAAGGTGACCTCATAACGGTGGTACTCCATAATGTACTGTGACACACCTGAGGAAAGGGTAGGTCCAGGATTCTAAAGGTGACCTCATAACGGTGGTACTCCATAATGTACTGTGACACACCTGAGGAAAGTGTAGGTCCAGGATTCTAAAGGTGACCTCATAACGGTGGTACACTATAATGCACCGTGACACACCTGAGGAAAGGGTAGGTCCAGGATTCTAAAGGTGACCTCATAACGGTGGTACTCCATAATGTACTGTGACACACCTGAGGAAAGGGTAGGTCCAGGATTCTAAAGGTGACCTCATAACGGTGGTACACCATAATGCACCATGACACACCTGAGGAAAGGGTAGGTCCAGGATTCTAAAGGTGACCTCATAACGGTGGTACTCCATAATGCACTGTGACACACCTGAGGAAAGTGTAGGTCCAGGATTCTAAAGGTGACCTCATAACGGTGGTACTCCATAATGTACTGTGACACACCTGAGGAAAGGGTAGGTCCAGGATTCTAAAGGTGACCTCATAACGGTGGTACTCCATAATGTACTGTGACACACCTGAGGAAAGTGTAGGTCCAGGATTCTAAAGGTGACCTCATAACCTCATAATGTACTGTGACACACCTGAGGAAAGGGTAGGTCCAGGATTCTAAAGGTAACGGTGGTACTCCATAATGTACTGTGACACACCTGAGGAAAGTGTAGGTCCAGGATTCTACAGGACGGTGGTACACCGTGACACACCTGAGGAAAGGGTAGGTCCAGGATTCTAAAGGTGTACGGTGGGTGACACACCTGAGGAAAGTGTAGGTCCAGGATTCTAAAGGTGACCTCACTGTGACACACGGTGGTCCAGGATTCTAAAGGTGACCTCATAACGGTGGTACTCCATAATGTACTGTGACACACCTAATGTACTGTGACACACCTGCACTGTGACAAAGGGTAGGTCCAGGATTCTAAAGGTGACCTCATAACGGTGGTACTCCATAATGTACTGTGACACACCTGAGGAAAGTGTAGGTCCAGGATTCTAAAGGTGACCTCATAACGGTGGTACTCCATAATGTACTGTGACACACCTGAGGAAAGTGTAGGTCCAGGATTCTGAAGGTGACCTCATAACGGTGGTACTCCATAATGTACTGTGACACACCTGAGGAAAGTGTAGGTCCAGGATTCTACAGGTGACCTCATAACGGTGGTACACCGTGACACACCTGAGGAAAGGGTACGGTAAAGGTGACCTCATAACGGTGGTACTCCATAATGTACTGTGACACACCTGAGGAAAGTGTAGGTCCAGGATTCTACAGGTGACCTCATAACGGTGGTACACCGTGACACACCTGAGGAAAGGGTAGGTCCAGGATTCTAAAGGTGACCTCATAACGGTGGTACACCATAATGCACTGTGACACACCGGTAGGTCCAGGATTCTGAAGGTGACCTCATAACGGTGGTACTCCATAATGCACTGTGACACACACCTAAAGGTGACCTCATAACGGTGGTACTCCATAAACTGTGACACACCTGAGGAAAGGGTAGGTCCAGGATTCTAAAGGTGACCTCATAACGGTGGTACTCCATAATGTACTGTGACACACCTGAGGAAAGGGTAGGTCCAGGATTCTAAAGGTGACCTCATAACGGTGGTACTCCATAATGCACTGTGACACACCTGAGGAAAGGGTAGGTCCAGGATTCTAAAGGTGACCTCATAACGGTGGTACTCCATAATGTACTGTGACACACCTGAGGAAAGGGTAGGTCCAGGATTCTAAAGGTGACCTCATAACGGTGGTACTCCATAATGTACTGTGACACACCTGAGGAAAGGGTAGGTCCAGGATTCTAAAGGTGACCTCATAACGGTGGTGACACACCTGAGGAAAGGGTAGGTCCAGGATTCTACAGGTGACCTCATAACGGTGGTACACCGTGACACACCTGAGGAAAGGGTAGGTCCAGGATTCTAAAGGTGGCCTCATAACGGTGGTACCCCATAATGCACCGTGGCACACCTGAGGAAAGGGTAGGTCCAGGATTCTAAAGGTGACCTCATAACGGTGGTACACCATAATGCACCGTGGCACACCTGAGGAAAGGGTAGGTCCAGGATTCTAAAGGTGACCTCATAACGGTGGTACACCATAATGCACCGTGACACACCTGAGGAAAGGGTAGGTCCAGGATTCTAAAGGTGACCTCATAACGGTAGTACACCATAATGCACTGTGACACACCTGAGGAAAGTGTAGGTCTAGGATTCTAAAGGTGACCTCATAACGGTGGTACACTATAATGCACCGTGACACACCTGAGGAAAGGGTAGGTCCAGGATTCTAAAGGTGACCTCATAACGGTGGTACTCCATAATGCACCGTGACACACCTGAGGAAAGGGTAGGTCCAGGATTCTAAAGGTGACCTCATAACGGTGGTACACCATAATGCACTGTGACACACCTGCCTGCCATTTAAGTCACCATATCAAGCACCTTATCAACAGTAGATTACCAGAGAGGTGGTACACCATAATGCACCGTGACACACCTGCCTGCCATTTAAGTCACCATATCAAGCACCTTATCAACAGTAGATTACCAGAGAGGTGGTAAAAAGGCAGACAGAAGGATGCTGATTTGAAGTGCTCTGTCGGTATCATTCTGTAGCCTTAATGGAAATGGTAAGAGCTTTTTCATTCAGAAGTCAAGACGTGCCTGACCGCCACAGTCAGTAAGATGCTGTCAAACAGAAGTTAGATAAGAACACTTCAAACTGGCCATGTGAGTTGTGTTTCAGACTGAATGTGTTTTCAGAATAGCACTGACAGAAAGGTCTTGCTTGTCTCAACAGTAGAAGAAAGGTCTTGGTCCAGTCTGACAGAGTATTTTCAGAGCAGGCTACATTCTCAAGGAACAAAAAATACCTTTCTCAAAAAATGTCATCTTCACTAACAACGCTGGGAGCTACTACAGTGTGGAACCTACCCTCTCCACACACACACACACACACACACACACACACACACACACACACACACACACACACACACACACACACACACACACACACACACACACACACACACACACACACACACACACACACACACACACACACACACACACACACTGACAGGATGTGCTGATGACTGTCTGCTATTGGTACACCTCAGGGACACTGTGATGCATGTCAACTGCTTCTCACTTCACAACTTGAAAAGTAATTCAAAAGTGTGACCTCCTAAATGCATTGTCCATTAAATAATATTAACTTCCATCTCCACTGAGTGTACAAAACATTAGGAACATGACATAGACTGACCAGTTGAATCCAAGTGAAAGATATGATCCCTTATTGATGTCACTTGTTAAATCCACTTTAATCAGTGTAGATGAAAAGGAGGAGACAAGTCAAAGAAGGATTTATAAGCCTTGAGACAATTGAGACATGTATTGTGTATATGTGCCATTCAGAGGGTGAATTGGCCAAACAAAACATTGAATTGCCTTTGACCAGGGAATGGTTGTAGGTGCCAGGCGCACCGGTTTGTGTCAAGAACTGCAACGCTGCAGGAGTTTTCACGCTCAACAGTTTCCTATGTGTATCAAGAATGGTCCACCACCCAAAGGACATCCAGACAACTTGACACAACTGTGGAATGCTTTCGACACCCTGTGGAGTTCATGCCCCGATGAATTGAGGCTGTTCTGAGAGCAAATTGGGGGTGCAACTCAATATTTTGAAGGTGTTCGTAATGTTTTGTACACTCTGTACTGTATATTCACCGTTTTAGTTGTAGTGATATACATTTTACACAGACTTAAACAGTATTGCACTTAACTGACACAAAGAACCAGCCATACAGTCACTTGAGGACAAGTGCAGTTGAGAAAACTCATATCCTTTTCTGAGTCTCCATCTGTGGACCAGTTGTATCAGGGGATTGAGGCTGAAAAGCCTGCTTTGTGTAGGAGAAGTGATTACTGAAACTTTTCCATGGTCCTGCTTGTGCTTACCAGATCTAGCCAGGCCAATACTGTACTCAGTGTACTTTATTAATATATCTGTCTGGAGGGAGGGAGGGAGGGAGGGAGGGAGGGAGGGAGAGAGAGAGAGAGAGAGAGAGAGAGAGAGAGAGAGAGAGAGAGAGAGAGAGAGAGAGAGATGGAGGGAGGGAGGGAGGGAGGGAGGGAGGGAGGGAGGGAGGGAGGGAGGGAGGGAGGGAGGGAGGGAGGGAGGGAGGGAGGGAGGGAGAGAGAGAGAGAGAGAGAGAGGGAGAGAGAGAGAGACGGAGACAGAGAGAGAGAGAGAGAGAGAGAGACGGAGACAGAGAGAGAGAGAGAGAGAGATGGAGGGCTAGCACTACCAGCTAAGACACAGGCTTTGCTGATTCATTCATATCCTGTCCCTCTCTCTCTCTCTCCCTCTTTATCTCTATCTTCCTCGTTCTCACCCTTTCTCCCATTCCCTTTCTTTCTCCCTCTCTCATGCTCTTTCCCCCCCCTCCCTCACACCCACTCTCTCTTAGTGACAGGGAGAGGGCAGCAGAGATGTCACACAGTAAAAAAGAGAGAACACTTTAGCATCAGTATGACCCCATAGAACGAGTCAAACAGTAATGGCAACTGAGGTACTTCCTTATATGGACACGGTAGTGGTCAAATATTTGTAACTCTATTTATACTCAATGTATGAATCGAAAAAGAAAATAGATCAAGTGAATAAAATGGGAGGTTTCACTATTTGTTTCCAGCAGTTTGTTGACCCTGTACAAAACTAGCTCTTCATCAAGCTGATAAGGAAGTAGCAGAGCTATCAGTTGGATTTCTGGAATCCCTCATTTTACTTCTGAGGGATTAGTTATTTGTTCTTTCTCACCCTCTGTCCTATAAAACAGCACGAAACAAGGCAGACAGATAGGATTACGTAAGTCACAGACGGCAGGTTCAACAGTGCTGGACAAGCACAATTGGACCTGTGTGTAGACAACTTTGACAATGCAGAGGTAAAAGGGGAAAAAACGACTGAACTCTGATTCAGTGGAAGAGGCAAGGTATGCTGCTTTCATATGTGGGCAAAAGGATGAACGCTTCTGATAGAATACAATGGTCCTAGTGTCATTCCTATGCAACGCCAATAGAAGTGTGTGAGATGCTGTTGATGTGCCGTCTGCAGGCTGTCACCTACACATGCTCAACAGAAATAGTTTATGGCAGAAAAAAAGGGGACAAAGGCCAGCACTTAGTCAATGACAAATGTAGACAAATGAATCGTGAGGCTTATTATAAAGCTGTTATTAAGGAAAAATATACTGATATTTTCATCCAACAGCCTTCATTTTATTATGAGACCAGATACATTTAGCTGATTATCCACGTAGTATCCTTTACAGATTTTCCCACAAACTTCTCCATTACAACCCTCTTGATGTTTGCGAAGCATGGCTGGCTTGTCAAACAGAGCTGAGGTCTTTTGGTCTCACATATGAGGACTTGTTTTTTGAGACATTGGTCATTGAACCAGTTTCTGTGCTGGTTCGTGGATACACATTCCTCCCCGTTTTTCTGTTATGGGGTTTGCCCCCATCCCAGTGGGTGTAGCTGATTGGTTGGCCCACAAGTCGACAAATTTCCTTTCTTTCCTTCTGTCGTTGGCGGCGATGTGAGCCCACTGGGCATGAGGGATGAGTGACATACATACAGACAGACTGGTCAGTATAACGTCAGTGGTTTCCAGTGTGTTCCAGCCAGTCTCTGCCAGCTGTAAAGCGTACATGTACAGTATAGGACTGCACCTGCTGAACAGCCCTGAAGCCATGGTGAGGTGCATTGAGGTTCCTGTGTGTGTTCCCCTCCATACTGGATCTAGAGGTAGTCATGTATGGTTAGCTCAGCTGGCTAGTGCATGGTGCAAACCATGATAAGGCTGCAGGATAACACACTCTGCCCCCCCACTGCAGCAGTGTACCGCAAGGCTCTGAGTGACCTTGTAATGACATTTCATTACTGCTGCACCTCCAGCCAGCTACTGTAGGGGGAGGGAAGGAGGGCGGGAAGAAGTTAAGGAGGGAGGGAGGGCTGGAGCACTGGGGGAGATCCATCATCTATATGTAATCCACATTAAATGTAAGACCCCCATCTGACAGGCATCTTTGTCTGGGCCTGTGATAGGATCATATGAGGGAGGGAGGAAAGAAGGGAGGGTGAAGAGTGGGGGAGAGGCCGTCATTGTAAATAAGAGTTTGTTCTTAACTGACTTGCCTAGTTAAACAAAGGTGAAATAAAAAAAATATATATACTCAGCAATTAAAGAAACCTCCTCACTGTCAACTCCATTTATTTTCAGCAAACGTAAATATTTGTATGAACATAACAAGATTCAACAACTGAGACATAAACTGAACAAGTTCCACAGACATGTGACTAACAGAAATGGAATAAAGGGGGGGTCAAGATCAAAAGTAACATACAGTAAGTATCTGGTGTGGCCACCAGCTGCATTAAGTACGGCAGTGCATCTCCTCCTCATGGACTGCACCAGATTTGGCAGTTCTTGCTGTGAGATGTTACCTCACTCTTCCACCAAGCACCTACAAGTTCCCGTACATTTCTGGGGGGAATGGCCCTAGCCCTTATCCTCCAATCCAACAGGTCCCAGATGTGCTCAATGGGATTGAGATCTGGGCTCTTCGCTGGTCATGGCAGAACACTGACATTCCTGTCTTGCAGGAAATCACGCACAGAACGAGCAGTATGGCTGGTGGCATTTTCATGCTGGAGGGTCATGTCAGGATGAGCCTGCAGGAAAGGTACCACATGAGGGAGGAGGATGTCTTCCCTGTAACGCACAGCATTGAGATTGCCTGCAATGACAACAAGCTCAGTCCGATGATGCTGTGACACACCGTCCCAGACCATGATGGACACTCCACCTCCAAATCGATCCTGCTCCAGAGTACAGGCCTCGGTGTAACGCTCATTCCTTCGTCGATAAACGAAGACTTTCGGGACAAAAGGGATTCGTAACACCTACCAACTACCTCGGTGAGACAAAACCGTGACTCGTCAGTGAAGAGCTCCTTTTGCAAGTCCTGTCTGGTCCAGCAACGGTGGGTTTGTGCCCATAGGCGACGTTATTGTCTGGTGAGGAAAACAGGCCTACAAGCCTTCAGTCCAGCCTCTCTCAGCCTATTGCGGACAGTCTGAGCACTGATGGAGGGATTATGCGTTCCTAGTGTAACTCGGGCAGTAGTGACACCTCTGGCACTGAAATGCAGTGCCTTAGGCCAGTGCGCCACTCAGGAGCCAATGACAAACAATGAGGTTCACTAAGTAATTGCTTCCTGTATGCCCACACTGAGACAGGAACAGAGAGAGATAGAGGTAGATCGAGAGGGAGAGAGACAAAGAGAAATGGGGGGAGAGAAAGACTGAGAGGAATGGTTAGAGAGAGAAAGAGAGAAGCAGCCCGTGCCTAGTAGGAGTTCAGCTCAGTGAGAGGCTCCATTAGCCAGTGGTAAGAATATTATCTACTTCTACACTACTGCTAAGAGGGTCCCAACCTGCTTGGATTTTCCAAATCTATTTGGATATTGTGCCGCCTACTTAAACTTTCTTACTTGGCACCAACTTTACTTAGCACAACCTCTCTCTCTCTCTCTCTCTCGCATTTCATAATAACCAAACCAGACACACTTCAACGTGACTGTAGTCACGTGTTCACTCACTGAAAAATTAATTATAGGATTATGTCGCTTACAAACAGATTTTTGCACAAAAATCTACTTTTTTTCCTCCCTTCGCATTTCTAATTTTCGAGGAGGATCCGCCACTATGTGGTTGACAGGGGAGTACAGATTCAATAAGCCTGAAGGAGCATAGTAAATTGGAATGAAGTGCAGTGGGTGAGTATATGTAAGCTTTGGGTGAATGAATACTGGTGAGATGGGAGATGATGTGTTTTCCTCTTCTCCCACAGATAACCAACAGTCCCTCGCGTATCTGTCAGCGGGAATCTCAGAACACACACAGGGCAGAGCTGAAGCAGCTCACTAGACAGAATTTCAAATCAATGTTACACAACTCGTTCTGGCCTCTGATATTTTTGGCACACCGGGTGAGAAACAGCCAGAAGGAAACAAAAATGTTCCCTACTTGAGATGCAACATACTGCACTGAAATAGATGGCATATTGATAAAGTTGCATATATATGCATTCTAGCCTGGATAAAACAGACTGAATCACGCTCACCACTGTTTCACAGCTTTAGTCCGTTTTAACCAGGCTATATGCATACAGGAAAATACTAATGGTGATCAGAAGGCAGGTGCTTCGTTTATCACTGTCGCTAGATGCTGATGAGGTTTCAAATGAATGCAAGACTGTGCTGGATGAGGTTTGGAGGGAGAAATATTCTCTGATCTACAACGTTTTTGTCTCTGCCAAAAATATATAGCGCTATTAGAAGCGCTATTCACTTGCATTACGTTCTCATCAGAATAGAAAATAATGACATTTAACCATTGTAGTTATATGCCACATCATATTGGACACGACAGAACTAAGCAAAACCCAGCTATCTGAAAGTTAATTATGCCCATAACAACCACAGACATGAATCACTTATTCTTTAAAAGTCATCATTATAGCTTAAACATTCGTTCTGTATACATCTGAATAACATAAGTTGAATGGAAACAGTAGCGTTGAATGACTGGGATAATAATAATAGATAGAATATTCATATATTCCAGGGTTTGGAGAATTAGGGGTCATTGTGTTTTTTTAATTAGACCTGCTCCTGGTGGTTCCTGATGAGGATTACGGAGAATCTTTGCTCTGCAGCACCATCCTCTCCTCCTCTTCTCTCTCTTCTACACTTCCTTCCACTCCTGTCCGCTCCTCCAGACTCCTATATCCTCTTCATCTCATCTCTTCTATCCTCCCGTCTCCTCTCATCTACGTCTCCCATCCTCCACTCCCAACTCCTCCCCTCTCTTATCCTCTCTCCTCCCATCATCTCCTCCTCTGCTCTCTCCCTCTCTTCTCCTCCCCCTCTCTCATCATCATATTCCTTCCTCTCCTGGGATCTCCTCTCTCCTCTCCTATGCTGTGGATGAAAGTGTACCCCAGGCACCATGCAGGCTGTCTGTCTTGCACTCAGACCGAGTTTCTGTCAACGTACATTTCAGACCAGGGAGAGAACTCTCACTCTTTCTCTCTCTCTCTCTCTCTCTCTCTCTCTCTCTCTCTCTCCCTCTCTCCCTCTCTCACTCTCTCTCTCTCTCTCTCTCTCTCTCTCTCTCTCTCTCTCTCTCTCTCTCTCTCTCTCTCTCTCATAAATTGCTGTGTGTGTTCATACTTGTACAAGTCCCTGTATGTCTGTATGTACTGTATGTGTGTGTGTGTGCTGCCTGTGTGTCCCAGTGCTCCAGCCACCCTGTGGGTGGTCCTGTCTGAGAGGGGGATCAGGGCCTGAAATCTAGGTCCTCTACGTCTGGGTAATCACCTAGGGGTTGGCCTTTTACACTATGCTGGTGTAGGGCACAAATCAACATACGGTTAACACATAATAACACAACACCACAAAGGATCATGGTCTACTTCCTAGACAGGAATATCACTGTACTACTACAGTGTAGTTACCACAATACACACTCTAAACCCAATGTCACTATTGATAGGTATTTGAGCATCGACAGACACAACTTGTTGTTGAAAGGGGTTCAGTCGTCTATTCATATCCTGTTTTACTGTATGTGTTTAATGTTCAGTATATCTTCATACATTTGTGACAAACAGCAGTACATTGACCCACAAAGTGTGAATCAACATCTATGAAAGCGTTGTTACTATGGCTACAGTATATTCTGTGGTTTGTTCCACAGGCCCACGGCTGTTTTACAACCATCTCTGTTTTTCTTTATCCTTAATTGACTGGCAGTCGGAGCATATTCATCCCAGATCTCCAGAGTTGAACTCTCCACAGACAGAGTGGTGCTCAGTCAATGATGGCTCAGAACAAAAGAGCTGGGATCGCTGTGAAGACCTGCCGTAAAGCTGCAGAATTATACTGGGCTTTTGGGATCCTTCCACAATCGTCTTAGAGGGCTCCCTGGAATCACAAGTTCAGTTGGAGTATGTCAGTAATGTACTGCATATTATTTATATTTCCATGAATCCATGTATTTCCATGAATTCCAGTAGCTAGGCCTACGGTATGCTGTTGTCACTGCTTGCTAGGCTTAGGGTGGCAAAGGGTGGGTATATAACTGGAAACGTTTGAAGTTTACCAGTAAACTACCTGAAACTACTACTTTTGATATCTTTCAATGATTTTATGTAATCTATTACAATACATATTACCATTGTTGGTATCACATGTGTCTGTGGTTATCGCTGGCCCTCTCTGGCCTCACCACATGTGTCTGTTGTTATCGCTGGCCCTCTCTGGCCTCACTACATGTGTCTGTTGTTATCGCTGGCCCTCTCTGGCCTCACCACATGTGTCTGTAGTTATCGCTGGCCCTCTCTGGCCTCACCACATGTGTCTGTTGTTATCGCTGGCCCTCTCTGGCCTCACCACATGTGTCTGTAGTTATCGCTGGCCCTCTCTGGCCTCACCACATGTGTCTGTAGTTATCGCTGGCCCTCTCTGGCCTCACCACATGTGTCTGTAGTTATCGCTGGCCCTCTCTGGCCTCACCACATGTGTCTGTAGTTATCGCTGGCCCTCTCTGGCCTCACCACATGTGTCTGTAGTTATCGCTGGCCCTCTCTGGCCTCACCACATGTGTCTGTAGTTATCGCTGGCCCTCTCTGGCCTCACCACATGTGTCTGTAGTTATCGCTGGCCCTCTCTGGCCTCACCACATGTGTCTGTAGTTATCGCTGGCCATCTCTGGCCTCACCACATGTGTCTGTAGTTATCGCTGGCCCTCTCTGGCCTCACCACATGTGTCTGTAGTTATCGCTGGCCCTCTCTGGCCTCACCACATGTGTCTGTTGTTATCGCTGGCCCTCTCTGGCCTCACCACATGTGTCTGTAGTTATCGCTGGCCCTCTCTGGCCTCAACACATGTGTCTGTAGTTATCGCTGGCCCTCTCTGGCCTCACCACATGTGTCTGTAGTTATCGCTGGCCCTCTCTGGCCTCACCACATGTGTCTGTAGTTATCGCTGGCCCTCTCTGGCCTCACCACATGTAAAATATATGAATTCAATAAGATGATTTTTAAACATTGAATGACAAAGCTGTAAAACATTATCCTAAATATAAACCATGAACTTAGTGAATACCATTGGTGTTTAATATGAAGGTTTCAGCATGAAATATCCTCTATTTCTTTGCACACTTTTATTTATTTTACTATGTCAATATGTATTTGTTGTCAATGTTAGGCGTCAAACTGTTGGCAGTTGTGAAAAAATTAAATAGTTGGACAAGTTGCAGAGTTAATTGAAAATAATGTAATTGTTGATTAGTTACTTTATCCATTAACTTGGCTATTTTCTCTTGAACCATATGTTCTATCTACTAGACACTCATGGGCAATATGGACACAGATATAACAAAAATAATATCATGTATGAATACGTTTTTTAAATACCAAAGTTACGATAGATTGCTATAGATTTTTTGTTAATTTAATGATCAAATTTAGTGAAGATTCCAGTAACTTTGGTAAACTACCGGTAGCTTTGCAACCGTAGCTAGGCTACTATATTGTGTAGGTAAAATATGTTTGGTTTAATAATGACTTGAACATTTGACTGCCTTGCTTTAAATAATATCACACAATGATTGAAATATTTCACCTCTATTTTCCACAAGGCCGTGTAATAGATGAATGTAGGCTACTAAAACACAGCTTTCCTGCAGCTACATCGCTAACAACAACTATCCCACCATCTGATCTGATTACTGATGTGCTCTTTACTAACAGAGGTGCATTTTAGAACAGGTGTAGCTCCTTCCTGCAGTCAAATGGCCCAGTGGCCTCATGGGTGGAATGCTATTCATATTCTTCATCATTTCATTATTTTATTTTTTACATTTCTGGTGTTTTGTTGAAAAACTTTTTTGTTATATTTCAGTCTTCTGTGATGTATATAAAGTGTAATACTGTGATGCAAACTCAAAATGTAATACATTTCAACTCTTTATCTGACATGGTACGGGTGTCTTCTTTTTTAAGGTCCATAACCATGTGTATGAGGTGTATACTTTTGTTTAAGACTACCAAGAAACACCCTGTGGGACCCTGATTTAGTCCACTGCAGTAAAGGTTATTAAAATGTCTTCATTTTGAATATATCAGCTGGGGATGTGCCAGACTGTGCAGACAAACGTACGTGCCAAATGGCAATCTATTTCCTATTTAGTGCACTACTTTGTATTCCCTACTTAGTGCACTACTTTGTATTCCCTACTTAGTGCACCACTTTTGACCAAAGTAGTGCACTACACAGGGAATAGGGTGCCATTTGGGATACAGCCTATATATATATATATATACAGTGCCTTGCGAAAGTATTCGGCCCCCTTGAACTTTGCGACCTTTTGCCACATTTCATGCTTCAAACATATAATATAAAACATATAATATAACATATACATATAAAACTGTATTTTTTTGTGAAGAATCAACAAGTGGGACACAATCATGAAGTGGAACGACATTTATTGGATATTTCAAACTTTAACAAATAAAAAACTGAAAAATTGGGCGTGCAAAAGTATTCAGCCCCCTTAAGGTAATACTTTGTAGCGCCACCTTTTGCTGCGATTACAGCTGTAAGTCGCTTGGGGTATGTCTCTATCAGTTTTGCACATCGAGAGACTGACATTTTTTCCCATTCCTCCTTGCAAAACAGCTCGAGCTCAGTGAGGTTGGATGGAGAGCATTTGTGAACAGCAGTTTTCAGTTCTTTCCACAGATTCTCGATTGGATTCAGGTCTGGACTTTGACTTGGCCATTCTAACACCTGGATATGTTTATTTTTGAACCCTTCCATTGTAGATTTTGCTTTATGTTTTGGATCATTGTCTTGTTGGAAGACAAATCTCCGTCCCAGTCTCAGGTCTTTTGCAGACTCCATCAGGTTTTCTTCCAGAATGGTCCTGTATTTGGCTCCATCCATCTTCCCATCAATTTTAACCATCTTCCCTGTTCCTGCTGAAGAAAAGCAGGCCCAAACCATGATGCTGCCACCACCATGTTTGACAGTGGGGATGGTGTGTTCAGCTGTGTTGCTTTTACGCCAAACATAACGTTTTGCATTGTTGCCAAAAAGTTCAATTTTGGTTTCATCTGACCAGAGCACCTTCTTCCACATGTTTGGTGTGTCTCCCAGGAGGCTTGTGGCAAACTTTAAATGACACTTTTTATGGATATCTTTAAGAAATGGCTTTATTCTTGCCACTCTTCCATAAAGGCCAGATTTGTGCAATATACGACTGATTGTTGTTCTATGGACAGAGTCTCCCACCTCAGCTGTAGATCTCTGCAGTTCATCCAGAGTGATCATGGGCCTCTTGGCTGCATCTCTGATCAGTCTTCTCCTTGTATGAGCTGAAAGTTTAGAGGGACGGCCAGGTCTTGGTAGATTTGCAGTGTTCTGATACTCCTTCCATTTCAATATTATCGCTTGCACAGTGCTCCTTGGGATGTTTAAAGCTTGGGAAATCTTTTTGTATCCAAATCCGGCTTTAAACTTCTTCACAACAGTATCTCGGACCTGCCTGGTGTGTTCCTTGTTCTTCATGATGCTCTCTGCGCTTTTAACGGACCTCTGAGACTATCACAGTGCAGGTGCATTTATACGGAGACTTGATTACACACAGGTGGATTGTATTTATCATCATTAGTCATTTAGGTCAACATTGGATCATTCAGAGATCCTCACTGAACTTCTGGAGAGAGTTTGCTGCACTGAAAGTAAAGGGGCTGAATAATTTTGCACGCCCAATTTTTCAGTTTTTGATTTGTTAAAAAAGTTTGAAATATCCAATAAATGTCGTTCCACTTCATGATTGTGTCCCACTTGTTGTTGATTCTTCACAAAAAAATACAGTTTTATATCTTTATGTTTGAAGTCTGAAATGTGGCAAAAGGTCGCAAAGTTCAAGGGGGCCGAATACTTTCGCAAGGCACTGTATATATATATATATTTACACTTGTGTGTATAAGGTAGCAGTTGTGGAATTGTTAGGTTAGATTACTCGTTGGTTACTACTGCATTGTCGGATCTAGAAGCACAAGCATTTCGCTACACTCGCATTAACATCTGCTAACTATGTGTATGTGACAAATAAAATAAGATTAAAATATATATATATATATATATATTCTTTTTTGTGTGATTATTTTCTTTAGTTCTTTTTTTCTTTTTAAATATATTTTTTTATATATATTTGTTGATTTTATACAATATCTCCTGGTGGGACAAAGTTATGGGGTGAATTGAACTGTTGGCCACATATCCAGTATTAGCCTCAGGTTCTGTGAAGGCTATTGGCTCAGGTCCTGTGAAGGCTATTGGCTCAGGTCCTGTGAAGGCTATTGGCTCAGTGGCTTCCTATCTTCCTATGGCTTTTTTTGTGTCAGTCAGGTGTCTACAGGGTAAAAACAATACCACAGAACGAACACTGCTCAGCATCCCTCTCGCACTCTCTCTCTCTCCCTCCCCCTCTCCCTCTCCTCCAGCCCCCCCTCTCTCTATGTCTCCCCCTCCCTCCCCCTCTCTCTCCCCCCTCTCCCCCTCCTCCAGCCCCCTCTCTCTCCCTCCCCCTCTCCCCCTCCTCCAGCCCCCTCTCTCTCTCTCTCTCCCCCTCCCCCCCCCCTCTCTCTCTCCCCCTCCCTCCCTCTCCCTCTCTCTCTTTCTGAGGAAAGAAACCATGTATATGTCCACCATCAGTCTTTACATCATTCATAATCCACCATTTTAGACTAGGTTTCTTGGAGGGCATTAGTTGGGAAATGCGTGGCCATTATTTTCCTCATCAAGAGCATGTGGTGGGTCGTCAAGAGAAGGAAGGGAGGAGAAGAGGAGAGATGAGGCGGTATAGCTGAATAAGCAATGACACAGAGATGAATTCTCATCACCAGCTCTGCTAATCTCCAAATCTGCAGTTTACTATGTTATAAATAATGGTGGCGTAGTCGGCAACACAAAAACACAGCGACTTTACGAATTACAGTTCAAGGTTAACACAAACAAGAATAGGTCACATTAGGTTGATTCTAGGGGTGTGTCCCAATTGGCAGCCTGTTCACTATATAGGGTGCTACTTTTGACCAGGGCCCATTGGAAATAGGCTGTCATTTGAGACCAGGTTTGTTGAGGAAGCCTGCGTTGTGCTCCGTATCCAATATTGGGATTATGATTATCCCTGAGTTGGAGGTGTAACTCGGGGGGGGCTACACTACAGTAGGCTGAACCTGAGTGATGCTTCTCCAGGGATGAACTCTTCCCAGGCTGCAACGGGCTTCATGCTAGCAGTTAGAGGAGATACAGGAGACACCCTGAGGCTAGCCTGGTTCCATCTCTGTTTGAGCTGTTTGCTAACTCCTTTGACCATAGAAGTTGGCAAGACAGCACAGATGTGGAACCAGGCTAGCCTCATGGTGTCTCCTGTCTCCCCTCTAACTGCTCCAACCTCCATCCATAGCTGGATGCTCAGCTACTGTAGCTAGGTTACGATGTCACAGCCAACGGAAAACAACACCAGGAAACAAGAACATAGAGGACTGAGAAGTGCTCTCTCTCTCTCTTCTAATACTGGGATACTGTATGTTCTGTTAGGTTTACCTACAGGGGATGAGCGGTTTTCAATGTGGCAGCGATGGAATGAACTCTGAAAGGAGGTGATCCTTTCTTAGACTTTTAGGGAAGAAAATAAATGAATGATAGACTTTGTGGCCGATTCTGAGTTACAGAGTAAGCAAAACAAACATGGCAGAGGAGGACATTCTCGTGTTAAATATCAAATACAAAAGGCCGGGGGACTATATTGAACAATGAATACTCCCATAGATTTGGTCATGTGAAGGGGACTATATTGAACAATGAATACTCCCATAGAGTTGGTCATGTGAAGGGAATACAAGCATGCAATCACAGTTCCTCTAGCAGTTACAGCTTATAGTTTAGCCTAAAACACCCCCAAAGATATGGGGTGTATTAATTCATGCACACTGCAGAAAACCGAAGCAAAAGTATTTTCAACGGGACACTTTTTGCAACGAAAACTAGCTTTCATTTTAGACACGTTCAGGTTAATCCCTTGTTGTTTCGACCCATTATCAACCCACACTGGATCCTTCAGCTATCCTGATGAGGTAGCTACATCGGTACAGTACAGCACTGTGACAGAACGGGGATGCAAGGTATGTTAGGAATGCCACATGCTGTCAGAGAGTTATTTCCTCTCATAAAGTTGCGTCTGGCCCGGCACTCTGGGCAGATATAAAGGAGTCAAGTGAAGTGGGAGAACAGTCAGGAATTCATGTTCCCTAGAGAAGAGCAGCCAGTTGTTTCAATCCTTCACAGGTTGAGAGAGAGAGAGAGAGAGAGAGAGAGAGAGAGAGAGAGAGAGAGAGAAAGAAAGAGGGAGAGAAGATTGGGACACAGAGAGGGAAGAAATAAAGAAGGTAAGAGGAGACAGAGGGGAAGTAATGCCTACAGATGTAATATTATTTAAAACATTTCAAAAATATGTCCCCATCTTCCGTAAAACTAGGCCTAAAAGTGGCAACAAAGGATCAGAAAGTGGCACAAAGGCCTGTCAATATGGTAATGAGGACAAGCTGTGTGGCTTTCAGCCTCTTAGTGCTGATAGGGATCGTAAGCACTTTCCACTGCTTGTCCCTGTGTCTCAGCCCTCAGACGGAACACAAAATCAATGGGTATTTACCAGAACGAGTGTCCCAAATGACCTCCTACTATACCTACCATATATTGCACTATTGACAAGAGCCCTATGGGCCGTGGTACAGTGCAGTCGGAAAATATTCAGACACCTTCCCTTTCTCCACATTTTGTTACTTCACAGCCTTATTCTAAAATAGATTAAATCAACTTTTTCTCATCAATCTAAACACAATACCCCATAATGAGAAAGTGAAAACAGGTTTTTAGAATTTTTTGCTAATTTATATATATATATTTTTTTAAACAGAAATGCCTTATTTATACAATGCCTTATTCAGACCCTTTGCTATTGAGCTCAAGTGCATCCTGTTTCCATTGATCATCCTTGAGATGTTTCTACAACTTGATTGGATTCCACATGTGGTAAATTCAATTGATTTAACATGATTTGGAAAGGCACACACCTGTCTATATAAGGTCCCCCAGTTGACAGTGCATGTCAGAGCAAAAACCAAGCCATGAGGTCGAAGGAATTGTCCGTAGAGCTCAGAGACAGGATTGTGTCAAGGCACAGGTCTGGGGAAGGATACCTAAAAAAATTCTGCAGCATTGAAGGTCTCCAGGAACACAATGGCCTCCATTTTTAAATGGAAGAAGTTAGGAACCACCAAGACTCTTCCTAGAGCTGAGCAATCAAGGGAGAAGGGCCTTGGTAATGGAGGTGACCAAGAACCTGATGGTCACTCTGACAGAGCTCCAGAGTTTCTCTGTGGAGATGGGAGAACCTTCCAGAAGGACAACCATCTCTGCCATACTCCACCAATCAGGCCTATATGGTAGAGTGGCCAGGCGGAAGCCACTCTGCAGTAAAAGGCACATGACAGCCCGCTTGGAGTTTGACAAAAGGCACCTAAAGAACTCTCAGACCATGAGAAACAATATTCTCTGGTCTGATGAAACCAAGATTGAACTCTTTGGCCTAGCTGCCAAGCGTCATGTTTGGAGGAAACCTGGCACCATCCCTACGGTGAAGCATGGTGGTGGCAGCATCATGCTGTGGGGATGTTTTTCAGCGGCAGGGACTAGGAGACTACTCAGGATCGTCAGAAAGATGAACAGAGCAAAGTACAGAGAGATCCTTGATGAAAACCTGCTACAGAGGTTCACCTTCCAACAGGACAACAACCCTAAGCTCACAGCCAAGACAAAGCAGGAGTGGCTTCGGAACAAGTCTCTGAATGTCCTTGAGTGGCCCAGACAGAGCCCGGACTTGAACCCAATCAAACATCTCTGGAGAGACCTATGCAGCGACGCTCCCCATTCAACCTGACAGAGCTTGAGAGGATGTGCAAATAGGAATGGGAGAAACTCTCCAAATACAGGTGTGCCAAGTGTGTAGCGTCACACCCAAGAAAACAAGAGGCTGTAACTGCTGCCAAAGGTGTTTCAACAAAGTACTGAGTAATAAATCTGAATACTTATGTAAATGTCATATTTCATTATTTCTGTTTTGGTTTTGTCATTATGTGGTATTGTGTGTAGAACAATTTAATCAATTTTAGAATAAGACTGTAATGTAACAAAATGTGGAAAAAATCAAGGGATCTTAATACTTTCCGAATGCACTGTAAATGCCCTATAGGCCCTGGGCAAAAGTAGGGAATAGGGTACCATTTGGGATGCAGTCTGCTCCTGTTTATATACTGAGCCTCCTAGTATTCAGCAGCACCACATACTGTAGGCCTGTGAGCTAGAAGCTGAAGAGAAAAAGCGTATGTGAACGTGTCATGAAACTGCAGGGTTAGCAGAACGTTCCTCCCTGGCTTGAGCTTGTCAGTGGGTAAACAAAAAAGTTGGAACACACCTCTCTCGCTCTCTCTCTCTCTCTCTCTCTCTCCCTCTCTTTCTCTCATCTCTCTCTCTCTCTCTCTCTCTCTCTCTCTCTCTCTCTAAGCAAGGTTGATAGAAAAAAACACTTACAATGTACTTCTGGATACAAAGTGTGGGGGAGAGCACTTTTTCTCTGGCCAACTGACAAAGTTGGTACGGATTTACATGCGTCAAGACTGCACTGGTAACTAACCCTCAACCCTAATTACGTTATATTGGGGTCACAAGGGCTCCAATCTCCAACCAGGGAAAACAAATGTGGGTTTTTAATGTTTTTAAATCTAATATCAGGTTCTGGTTCTTCCGACAACTAAAGGCAGGTCTCACGGTGGAACTTGGCAGGCGCGTTCGATAGAAAGTGAGCCGCTGAGAGGGAAGGGGAGGGTTGTGGGAAGACATGCCAAGATCCAATAAGGCCCAGTGTTGGAGTGCAATCAAACGTTTCTGTGAAAAGGTTCTTCGAAAGGGCCTCTTGAAACCCACCCAGCAGAGCCTCTGGTGTGGAGTCCAGTGATCATTAAGAATGTATTCAATGATGGTCAAAGTATTTGTCCGACAACAGTGCAGTACTAAATATGTTCATTTCAGGCAGGCAATTATTTCCATGACTAAGCAGAAGATTGAGACCATTTGTGTGTGTGTGTGTGTGTGTGTGTGTGTGTGTGTGTGTGTGTGTGTGTGTGTGTGTGTGTGTGTGTGTGTGTCTACTTAGTGCAATTAATTGGGTCGTGACTAAACATTTGAGCCTTCATTATTATCCTCCATCTGTGTGGGTTCATATCTGGAGAAGACGTGTGATCCATTAGTTTGACCTGATGAGAAGTTTGGTTCCTCCAATTTACCGTCTGTCTCTATCTCTCTCACTCACTCACTCACTCACTCACTCACTCACTCACTCACTCACTCACTCACTCACTCACTCACTCACTCACACCCTCTCTCTCTCTCTGAAAACAGAGATAATAGCCTACAGTGCAGGACTACCTACAGCCTACCTAACTGTTGCCACTTTACCCCTACCTGTACAGTATGTCCATAGCCACCTCTATTACCTTGGACCCATGTACATTGACTCTGTACTGGTACTCCATGTACATTGACTCTGTACTGGTACTCCATGTATATTGACTCTGTACTGGTACTCCATGTATATTGACTCTGTACTGGTACTCCATGTACATTGACTCTGTACTGGTACTCCATGTATATTGACTCTGTACTGGTACTCCATGTATATTGACTCTGTACTGGTACTCCATGTACATTGACTCTGTACTGGTACTCCATGTATATTGACTCTGTACTGGTACTCCATGTATATTGACTCTGTACTGGTACTCCATGTATATTGACTCTGTACTAGTACTCCATGTATATTGACTCTGTACTGGTACTCCATGTATATTGACTCTGTACTGGTACTCTATGTACATTGACTCTGTACTGGTACTCCATGTATATTGACTCTGTACTGGTACTCCATGTATATTGACTCTGTACTGGTACTCCATGTACATTGACTCTGTACTGGTACTCCATGTATATTGACTCTGTACTGGTACTCCATGTATATTGACTCTGTACTGGTACTCCATGTATATTGACTCTGTACTGGTACTCCATGTACATTGCATGTTATTTGTAGGCCTATGTTGCCAAATTGTGTCTATGATCGTATGCTATCCATTTCTGTTTTGTATATGTTCTACTTATATCTGTAAATTAACTAATGATTACAGACACCTGAATGTGTCCTTTGACACTATATAAACTAGTGACCCGCCGTGTTTGTCATTATACCCTGATGAAGACAGCTTGTCTGTCCAAACGTTCTCCTAGTGTTCTACTCCGCTAGCCAGCACCTCTTTTGCCTCGAGAACTCCCTGTATATAGCCATGTTTTTTTACTCATTATTGTTATTCGTTATTCACTGTGTATTTATTCCTTGTGTCATTATTTCAATCTTTTTAATATGTATATATTCATCTTTAACTCTGCATTGTTGGAAATGACATGCATGTAACACCTGTTATTTACAAAGCATTATGACAACTAAAATGGGTTTTGTATATCTCCGCTCTTTCTGACTCAAAGAGTTCAAATGTATCTCTCTTCTCTTTCTTTCCACAGTTCTCTCAGCTCTCTTAATTGTTTCTCCATTTGTTCTAGAGTCCCAGCTGTCTGGCATGTGTGGGCTCTGGCTGGCAATTCCAAAGTCTGGTCGGTCAGCTAGGATCACTAGGTAGGAGCCCAGCTCTCCATGACCCTAATCGCTCTCCCTCTCTGTCTCCCTCTCCTTAGACAAAGGAGTGCCACTGGCCAGCCTGCTTCTTCTCTCCTCTTTTCCTTTCTTCTCCTTCTCTATGCTCTACTTCCCTCTCCTCTCATTTCCTCTCCTCTCCTTCTCTCTCCTCTCCTTCTCTCTCCTTCACTCTACTCTCCTTCTCTCTCTTCTCCCTTCTCCTTCTCTCTTCTCCTTCTCTCTCCTCTCCTCTCCTTCTCTCTTCTCTCTTCTCTCCTTCTCTCTTCTCTCTTCTCTCTTCTCCTTCTCTCTCCTCTCCTTCTCTCTCCTCTCCTCTCCTTCTCCTTCTCTCTCCTCTCCTCTCCTTCTCTCTTCTATCTTCTCTCCTTCTCTCTCCTCTCTGTTTCTAGTTAAAGGACCTGGACGGACCACAAAAACAGTCAAACAGATAAAGATCCACAACAATGGCAGTAGCAGTGAGCGAAGGGCTTGGCACTCAGCCGTGGCAGTTTATTTTGGACTCTCGCTCCCTCTCCCAAAACAACAACAGCATCCCGTGAGTTCTGCTCCGTGGGGTTTAAAGACACGGCTGCCATTTTCCCTTTAATTAATCCAACGTGAGACTCATTAAAATGCCATTTACCGTCGGTGCATGAGGGATGACAGAACTGTGGTTGATTTAAGAGCTCTGTCTTCTATGTAGTGTCCTAATAAATAGATGCCACAGCCTCAGCTCCAGTGTGAAACTACATTCAACTCAAGGGTTCCCCACTGATTACTAGACAAACTGGAAACCTCCACCATTTCTGGAAAACCTGTGAATTTGGGGAAAATTAGCAAAATTCTGCAACTCATGACACCATTTTGACAAAAGTAGTTTTGTAAATGGATTTGAGTTTGTGGTCTCAAATCAAGAGTGTTTGTGTTTGTACTGTGTTCTGATTTAGATCTGTCAACATCCTTGTTATTCTGAAAGTGGTTTAGAAGAACAAGTCCTAAATGGAACACATGCATCAACTGCTAAATGGCGGGTTCAAGATGTCATTGTGGTCAGAGAGTGGGCAGTGGTGGTGGTGGAAGTGGCAAACAGTTGGAAAAACATCTTGGGGGCTGTGTTTATTCCTGTGTAAGGGTTGAGCATACTGGCCATAGTCCAGCACCACTACACTCAAGGGATGTGTCACAAATGTCCTACTATTCCCAATGGGCCCTGTTCAAAAGTAATACGCCATGTAGGGAACAGGATGCTATATGGGACGCAGAAAAGGACATTTCATGTAGGGAAGAGGGTGCTATTTGGGATGCAGACAAGGACATTCCTTGATTTCTATCTGCCTACTGTAGGTGAGAGCAGGGTGCACATCCAAAAACAAATCACCAAAATCTGCTTTTCTTTTGTGTGCTCCAGGTTATTTGGACTGTACAGTGGATGGATGATTATAACCAGTGGTGGAAAAAGTACCCCATTGTCATACTTTGTAAGTAAAGATACCTTAATAGAAAATAACTCAAATAAAAATGAAAGTCACCCAGTAAAATACTACTTGAGTAAAAGTCTAAAAGTATTTGGTTTTAAACATACTTAAGTATTAAAAGTAAAAGTATTTGGTTTAAAATATACTTAAGTATCAAAAGTAAAAGTAGTTGCTAAAATATACTTAAGTATCAAAAGTAAAAGTAGTTGCTAAAATATACTTAAGTATCAAAAGTAAAGGTATAAATCATTTAAAATTCCTTATATTAAGCAAATCAGACGGGACAATTTTCTTGTTTTTTTATTTAATGACACTAGGGGCTCCAACACATCATTTACAAATGAAGCATATGTGTTTAGTGAGTCCACCAGATAAGAGGCAGTAGGGATGACCAGGGATGTTCTCTTGAGTGTGTGAATTGAACCATTTTCCTGTCCTGCTAAGGATTCAATACGTTTGGGTGTGAGGGAAAATGTATGGAGTAAGGAATGTTTTCTTTAGGAATGTAGTGAAGTAAAAGTTGTCAAAAATAGAAATAGTTAAGTAATGTACAGATACCCCCAAAAATGACTTACATCTTTACATAACTACTTTACAACACTGACAATAACTACCCACTGTGTACATGCTACTAGACATATTATAATGAGACCAAAGACAGTACACAATTCACTGGCCTGTATAGCATTGTAATAGCTCAGTCCCTATAGCATTCTCACTGAGGGTATGTGCTGCTGCTGATGAGAGCCAGTGGGTCTGCCTTATGCCTTCTAGTGTTATTGATGTAGATATGAGATGAAAACCATGGCCAACGTATCATCCCGTAACACCATTACAGTGTGTGATGCATCAAGGTATAGAAGAACTAGTCCTACACACATCCCCCCCCCCCCCCCCCCCCCCCCCCCCCCCCCCCCCCCCACACACACACACACACAATCAATCCTCCAACCCCTTTAACCATCAGAGCAAGGACACAGAGAGACCCAACCAAAGGTTGCTGGACCGAATCCCCGAGCTGGCAAAGTAAAACTCTGTCGTTCTGCCCCTGAGCAAGGCAGTTAATCCACTGTACCCCGGGTGCCGAAGACGTGGATGTTGATTAAGGCAGCCCCCCGCACCTCTCTGATTCAGAGGGGTTGGGTTAAATGTGGAAGACACATTTCAGTTGAAAGCATTCAGTTGTATAACTGACCAGGTGTCATCCCCTTTTCCTTCCCTTTCCCATTCTCAACCCCCCATGGCTATATCTATCCATGCCTATCTCTCGGATCCCACTGCGGACAATACCCAGCATGACCAAATAGAGAGAGGGGGGGGGGGGGGGGGTGAGAGAACAAGCGAGAGAATGAGAACGAGAGAGAACAAGAGAGAGAAGATGAGAGAGAGAGAGGACGAGAGAGAGAGAGAGAGAACGAGACCACCTTCAGAATCCACCTCCAGCACACAGGGGCTCCTCTGTTTGAAGCGTTGCCCAGCCAGAGGGGAGGGAGAGCGGGGGTGGAAAGGAAATGGGTGGGCAAGGCAACCTCCATGGATCAGGTTCCTATCCTTCAGGTGCCTCCCTGACCTAGTCGATACCAGACCTGTTCACAAGGCCCCTCTTACATCCTGGACACACAAAGAACCCAGGGGACCAGCAACAGACTCTGGTTTAATTGGGAGACAATGACTTCTATTCTTGTGTCGTGTTTCTACTCCCTTCCCCTGGTTAGGGGACTTAAGGGAACAGGGAGTCATGTGATGTTTAAGGAGTGAACTCAGTGAGACTGAGGGAGGTGAAGCGTTCCCAGCTCCCACAATGGAAGCTTTTAAACCTTTGTATTTTGTCACAAAGCCCATGCTATAGTATACACGTTCATTGTACAAAAAGTCTCTCTGACAAAGTGCTGTTTGTTCATTGCAAAGTGTTGGTTAGTCATATAGATGACTAGTTGTTTGGGTAGCAGATCAGAAGAGAAATGTCTGTCTCACCAGAGCTGGACTAATAAAGTACCATTATTTTTAGTTTGTGAAAGGGTTGGCAGGTAGCCAAGCGGTTAGAGCGTCGGGCCAGTAACTGAAAAGGTCACTGGTTTGAAACCACGGAAAATCAGTCAATGTGCCCTTGAGCATGGCACTGAACCCTAGTTTCTCTGGATAAGAGTGTCTGCTAAATGACTAAAATGTTCAAAATGGATGCCTACAGGGAAATGTAGTTTCTTAATGATATGTAGTCTTGTAGAGGCGGTGGGGGGTGGGGCTAGACTTCCTGCTAGGTTGTGAGGAAGAAACCACCACTAAAGGAAACAAAATAAATTGTGTGGGATTTCTCTCAACACCGCCTTAAAATAACGGTTCTTCTAAATGCGCAGCCAAAAACACAATTAAGGTGATTATACAGATACAGACGGGAAGGAATGTAGAAAATGCGAGGCCATTGGCAAGATTTGACTTGGATGGGCTGTTGTTTTCCACCTGGGTGAAATACACTGCAGAAAGAGTGTCTTAACCATAGATGTTAGATTCACCAACCAATCAGATGCCAATTAGGCTTTGAAATTCCTGGCGGTTAAACAAGAGACTTGCAGGGTTGAACTTTTTGTTTCACCACCTGCTTTGAGCAGACAGACGCTGTGGCTTCCCATAACTTTAGGTTTGACTGTTCTTAAAAGGCATGTTTTATTTCACCTTCATTTCAACAGGCAGCCATGCTGAGACCAAGGTCTCTTTCACAGACGAGCCCTGTATTCACATCAATATACACTATACACATCACTATACACATCACTATACACATCAATATTCACATTAATACACAAAAAGCAAAACACATTTTTTAGTAAAAAGGACCTTAACTTTAGTGAGCCTTAGGTTATTTTGCTTACTTGTGGAAAAATCACTAACTCAGTGGACATCGACGGGATGGAAGAACAGGAGTTCAGGTTTCTTGGTTTGCTCTGTTCTTAAAACAAGCACTCCGGAATCCCCAGTATTTCTCACTGCATTATAGTCTGCATCCCAAATGACACCCTATTTCCTACATAGTAGAGCCATATGGGCCCTGGCCAAAAGTGATGCAATATGTAGGGAATAGGGTGCAGTTTGGGATGCAGCACAGAGAAACAGAACTTTCAGCATTCCAGAGACTGAGAACATGGCAGTTGGCTTTCAGGATGCAAACGTTCACAATTATCCCTTATTCATCTGTGGTGACAACCTAATAGTAACATTCCTGGTAAATGAGATAGGACAAGGTTGTGTAAAGATATTCTGCATTCCTTAATACACAGAGCTGAACACAGGCAAGCCAGCTGGTGCTATTGCATTCTACCAAGTGCATAACTACATGTTGTTGCCTACAGTATGTGTGCTTTATAATACCGCTCATCTATAATAGTTGTCAGCCCCAAATGTATATGATACATCTGGTTGACTATACTGTTTGTAATGGGAAGATTTAAGATGAATAAAGTTCATATTCAGTTACAAGTAATTAACACAATGCTTAGCATATTTATGTGTTTTCCCTTTATGTAAAAGACGTGTTCTATTTGTAACACTCATTTGTGTAGGGGTTGATTGTCACGACACGTTATACTGAATGTTATGGATTGTTCAAATCAATCAAAGTTACACAGATTTGTAGAAGTGGTCGCAGGTGCAGTGAAATACTTGTGTTTCTAGCTCCAACAGAGCAGTAATGACAAGAAACACAAAACAATGCACACATAATACAAAAAGTCAAAAATTAAGAAATGTCAGAACAAGGAATGTCAGACTCTGGAATATAAATCAAATCAAATCAAATGTTATTTGTCACATACACATGGTTAGCAGATGTTAATGAGAGTGTAGCGAAATGCTTGTGCTTCTAGTTCCGACCATGCAGTAATATCTAACAAGTAATATAACCTAACAATTTCACAACAACTGCCATATGTGTACCAAGTGTAAAGGAATGAATAAGAATATGTACATAAAAATATATGAAATATATTCATATATAAATATATATGAAAAATATATGAATGAGTGATGGCATAACGGCATCGGCAAGATGCAGTAGATGGTATAGAGTACAGTATATACATATGAGATGAGAAATGTAGGGTATGTAAACATTATATAAAGTGGCATTGTTTAAAGTGGCTAGTGATACAATTATTACATCAATTATTTTGGCATTCTGACTGCAGGAATGTCTACCAGAGTTGTTGCCAGAGAATTGAATTGCTCTACCATAAGCCGCCTCCAACATGGTCTTATAGAATTTGGCAGTACGTCCAACTGGCCTCACAACCGCAGACCACATGTATGACATCATGTGGAGCGGTTTGCTGAACAGAGTTCCCTGTGGTGGCAGTAGGGTTAAGGTAATGGCAGTCATAAACTACGAACAACGAACGCAATTGCATTTTATCGATGGCAATTTGAATGCACAAAAATACTGTGATGAGATCCTGAGGCCCATATCTGTGACCAACAGATTCATATATGTATTCTCAGTCATTTGAAATCCATAGATTAGGGCCTAAAGAATTTATTTCAATTGACTGACTTCCTCATATGAACTGTAACTCACTAAAGTGTTTGAAATGGTTGAATGTTGCGTTTATATCTTTTTTCAGTATATATATGTACATGTATATATATATATGTACAGTATATAAAGGTGTGAATAAACAGTATGGACAGTATATGAATAGAAAAGATGTACACAGCTGTAGTTATATAGGATGAGCCTTGACTAGATTACAGTATATAAACAGAAAGGGCAAAACAGTATATAAACATTATTAAAGTGACCAGTGTTCAATGTCTATGAGTATAGGGCAGCTCTAAGGGGCAGGGTAGAGTAGCAGGTGGTTGCCAGTAGGACCGGGTCGATACCAGTATCGTTAGAGCAGATTTAACTTCTTTAGGAAAATAGCCACAATATTTTACATACAGCAGGTTTTTAAAGGACCGAAGAGTTTGGTCTGCTTTGTGTTTTAATTTTTGCCATGGAAAAAATATTACGACACACGTATTGTCCCGAGAGTAACAATGACTAAGGTTCAGGGTAAAGTACTGGGTGGAGGCTGGCTAGTGGTAACTGTTTAACAGTCTGATGGCCTGGAGGTAGAAGCTGTTCATCTCTCTCTGTTTATCTCATATTTCATGTGCTCATATCAGTTGATAGTGATTGACGCCAGACTGGAGGTACAAGGACAGAGATTGTTCTGTGACCCTGTGTGATTCTGTAGCAGTTGATGTTTAACTTCCTACAATCATGTTGGCAGGTGTTTACAGAACATTGGTGCTGTGAGATTACAATATAAGGGCCTGATTAGAGAAGGTGAGTGACACGTTTTCTCTCCCTGTTGCAACTTGTATTAATCCAGATTGATTTTGATTGACTCTTTAATTCATCAGAAAATCCATAGTAAACTGTTTTTCCCAGGCAGATTATATCTCAATACATGACACTTTCGTGACGCAATGAAAAACCCCAAACAATCACTTACTTCCTTTGAAATTTGATTTCCTCTCATCACATAATCCCACCACTTGTCTTTGTCAGATCAATAGCATGTACAGTTGAAGTCGGAAGTTTACATACAGTTAGGTTGGAGTTATTAAAACTCATATTTCAACCACTAACAAACTATAGTTTTGGCAAGTTGGTAAGAACATCTACTTCCTTCATGACACAAGTAATTTTTCCAACAATTGTTTACAGACAGATTATTTCACTTATAATTCACTGTATAACAATTCCAGTAGGTCAAAAGGTAACTACATACACTAAGTTGACCTTGCCTTTAAACAGCTTGGAGAATTCCAGAAAATGATGTCATGGCTTTAGAGGCTTTTGATAGGCTAATTGACATCATTTGAGTAAATTGGAGGTGTACCTGAGGATGTATTTCAAGGCCTACCTTCAAACTCAGTGCCTCTTTGCTTGACATCATGGGAAAATCAAAAGAAATCAGCCAAGACATCAGAAAAAAATTGTAGACCTCCACAAGTTTGGTTCATCCTTGAGAGCAATTTCCAAACGCCTGAAGGTACCACGTTCATCTGTACAAACAATAGTACCCAAGTATAAACACCATGGGACCACACAGCCATCATACCACTCAGGAAGGGGACGTGTTCTGTCTCCTAGAGATGAACGTGCTTTGGTGCGAAAAGTGCAAATCAATCCCAGAACAACAGCAAAGGAGCTTGTGAAGATGCTGGAGGAAACACGTACAAACGTATCTATATCCACAGTAAAACGAGTCCTATAACCTGAAAGGCCGCTCAGCAAGGAAGAAGCCACTTCTCCAAAACCGCCATAAAAAAGCCAGACTACGGTTTGCAACTGCACATGGGGACAAAGATGGTACTTTTTGGAGAAATGTCCTCTGGTCTGATGAAAAAAAAATAGAACTGTTTGGCCATAACGACCATTGTTATGTTTGGAGGAAAAAGGGGGAGGCTTGCAAGCCGAAGAACACCATCCCAACCGTGAAGCACGATGGTGGCAGCATCATGTTGTGGGGGTTCTTGGCTGCTGGACGGACTGGTGCACTTCACAAAATAGATGGCATCATGAGGGATGAAACTATGTGGATATATTGAAGCAACATCTCAAGACATAAGTCAGGAAGTTAAAGTTTGGTCGCAAATGGGTCTTCCAAATGGACAATGACCCCAAGCATACTTCCAAAGTTGTGGCAAAATGGCTTAAGAACAACAAAGTCAAGGTATTGGAGTGGCCATCACAAAGCCCTGACCTCAATCCTATAGAACATTTGTGGGCTGAACTGAAAAAGCATGTGCGAGCAAGGAGTCCTACGAACCTGACTCAGTTCCACCAGCTCTGTCAGGAGGAATGGGACATAATTCACCCAACGTATTGTGGGAAGCTTGTGGAAGGCTACCCAATACGTTTGTCCCAAGTTAAACAATTTAAAGGCAATGCTACCAAACACTAATTGAGTGTATGTAAACTTCTAACCCACTGGGATTGTGATGAAAGAAATAAAAGCTGAAATAAATCATTCTCTCTACTATTATTCTGACATTTCACATTCTTAAAATAAAGTGGTGATCCTAACTGACCTAAGACAGGGAATTTTTAATTTTTAATTTAAATGTATTTGGCTAAGGTGTATGTAAACTTCTGACTTCAACTGTATGTAGCCTGGTCCCTTATCTGTTAATGCTGTCTAGCCAACTCATATGATAATTGTTTACAAGACAGCATAAACAGATCTGGGGTCAGGCTATTTATAGCTTATAACTGTAAAATCACACTGTAATGAACAAAAAATGTCACAATCCAGTGACCCAGGCTGAGAGCCCTGCCTTCCCTGACTGCGCCCAGATCAGTGTATTACATAAGAGACCCACTCATACTCCTACAACTCATAGCCTCATCCACAGATCCCAGATCAGCTGTAATCATATTGAGACGTGGAGACCCACAATGCCACAGAACACCACCAAAAACATCATAGAGAGAGAAAGAGAGAATGGGAGGGAGGGAAGGAAGGGAGGGCCGGATTAGGATCAAACGTACCGCGGCAAATCTAATAAACAAGTCCAACAAGAGAGCATTCTGGGAAGGCAGTGTGTGGAGCTTGTAGCTACCACTGGAGCTGACCTAGTAAAACATGTAGAAGAGCTGTCTGAGGAGGCTAATGTGTGTGTGTGTGTGTGTGTGTGTGTGTGTGTGTGTGTGTGTGTGTGTGTGTGTGTGTGTGTGTGTGTGTGTGTGTGTGTGTGTGTGTGTGTGTGTGTGTGTAACCTTAGAGTTGATAAGTGTTGATGTTCTTACACCTGGTGTGTGTGTGTAAGGGGGTGTATGTGTGTGTGTGTAGGGGGGTGTGTATGAGGGGTAATGCCGGGCTCCGCTTCGGTTCGTGAATCTAACATAAGACGTGTCTGTCTGTCTGTATGTCAGAGACGTTTTGTCAGATTGGGGGTGACACATGGGCATAGCGGCAGGCACATGTTCCAAGACAGACAGATGAGGTCAGCCAGGAAAGGAGTGTTTAAGGATAGACCACTACCTCCTTGCTCAGAGACATGAGGGGGGTGGGGGGGACATAAGAGAGAGAAAGAAGAGGGAAAGAGGGAGATAGGTGAGACAGACGGGGAGAGAGGAGAGAGAGGAGAGAGAGGTGTCAGGAGAGAGATGAGAGAGAGGAGACAGGAGAGGGAGGAGAGGGAGGAGAGAGTTGCCAGGAGAGAGAGGAGAGTGAGGAGAGAGGTGACAGGAGAGAGATGAGAGACAGGAGAGACAGGAGAGAGAGGAGAGTGAGGTGACAGGAGAGAGAGGAGAGTGAGGTGACAGGAGAGAGATGAGAGAGAGGAGAGAGAGGAGACAGGAGAGAGAGGAGAGAGAGGAGAGAGAGGAGAGTGAGGTGACAGGAGAGAGAAGAGAGAGAGGAGAGAGAGGAGACAGGAGAGACAGGAGAGAGAGGAGAGAAAATAGATAGAGAAACAGATCGAAAATGAATAACAACACAGACAGACATTGTATCTTCTCATGCGAACACTTGTGACAAATGAAATGTAAATGTGTCACAGTAACACAGAAGTGTGTGAACACACGCAGCCTCACATAGACCAGCATCACAGAACAAACAGTGAGAAGTCTGACCACTACATCTCTTATAGAGCGACACATACGCATGAATCTAAAATACACTACCGACAATTCATTCAGATCATGGTTGTAAAAAGACCAAATCCTCAGGTGTTTGACAATATCATGGAAAAAATCCACAGCATTTTTATTTGAGTGAGATATCAAATGGTGTGAAGCCGTTGTGTTGACAGCCGTGCTGAACAGTAACTTAAATACTGAATGTAATGGGGTTGATGATGACTGTCTCATTATGACTGCTGGCCATTACTGTTCTAATGCATGTGTAGCTATGCACTTCCACTCACATCTCCCCCAGGTGAACCGTTCACCGTGATTGGTCTTGACACACACTTTCTATCAACACCAGCACACGCACGGGTGCGCAAACACAAGCGTACAGGCATGCACACATACACAAGCAGGCATGCACACATACACAAGCAGGCATGCACACATACACAAGCAGGCATGCACACATACACAAGCAAGCATGCACACATACACAAGCAGGCATGCACACATACACAAGCAGGCATGCACACATACACAAGCAGGCATGCACACATACACAAGCAGGCATGCACACATACACAAGCAGGCATGCACACATACACAAGCAGGCATGCACACACACAACCCATGCAGGCTTTTTCATAGAGGTCAGAGAGAGAGAGAATTGTATTGTATTCATGCTAAAACAGAAAGCTTAAGTCGGTTTGAGAATGCAAAATTGTTATCAGTCCGTGTTCTGACTTCCCAGACAGTAACACAGAGGCCAGCAGGGATGAGGAGAGAGGAAAAATAAAATGAAAGAAGAGAGGGAGGTAGGAGGGCAGAGAAACAATTTCAGATGAGCAATCCTCGTCTCCATCAGATCAGCAGCTTCAGAGTCAAATTAAAGAAGGCTTTAGCGAGACCCTGGACACTGTAGCTGCTTACCAATTGGCACCCTACTCCCTATATAGTGCACTACTTTTGACCAGGGCCCATATGATTCTGATCAAAAGTAGTGCACTATGTAGGGAAAAGGTTTCAATTTGGGACTCTCCCTGCGAGCAGAATAACTGGGCCTGGCTCACTTCAGGCTGAGCTGTGGAACAGATGTCTTCCAAGCGTTACACAGGGCCGGTGCCATGGAGATTGTGTGTGTGTGGGTGTTTGTGTGTATTTGCATGTGCGGACGTGTGTGTGTGTGTGTGTGTTGGAAGGAATTTCACTGCCCTCTGCATCATCTGCAGCTTACCACGTCAAACTCACTCATCACTTTGGATGAGTGATCTCCAACACATTGTCCAGGAAACCAGGAACAGAATAACAACTTTCCCAGCCAACGTGTTAAAAACAGAAACAGTCAACTCACATTAATTCTACCTCTTGGCTTCATCGTGGCAATAAATCTCTCTCTCTTTTGGTATTTTTCTCTGTTCCCTCTCTCTCTCCATCACTCTCCCTCTCTATCTCTTTCTCCCTCTCTGTCCCCTCTCTCTCTCCATCACTCTCCCTCTCTATCTCTTTCGGTCTCTCTCCGTCTCTCTTTCTCCCTCTCTCCCCTCTCTCTCACTGTCTCCCTCCATTTCTCTCTCTCCTCCCTCTCTCTATGTCTCCCTCCCATTCTATCTCTCCCCCCTATCTCCCCCTATCTCTCTGAGTAGTAAATAGAGGTGACACCTGTCACCAGTTGACATATGAGACAGTGAGAGCCTGTTATTGCTCATGACAGACTACATTATGAATCAACCAAGCTCTTCATTATCTCTAGGCAGGAATTGTGTGATTTCTAGAATTTCCAACTCAAATGTCTGACAGTTTGCCTCTGTGCTTCCAGGCTTATTAATCTATGTTTGTCTACTTTATTCATAATTACATATTTATGTGGATCTCATCTATTCTCCAAGCCATGATCAGAAGCGCCAGGACTAACAAATTGATGCCTGATGCACATGGACACAGCATCATGATCAGCTCGCTTCCCTGGAGGAGAACAGGCACACTTGTCGGTGCGAGGGGACGGATCCTGATGTATACATTGAGTAAAAGTGACAAGTGAGGCCTAACTGTAACTAGCGTTACACGATCAGACGCTGAGGCTCAGGAACCTCTCCGTGCCAAGGGTTAGCTAGCGCTAACCTAGTAGCCGTAAATAACTGATGATCAGGTTAATGCAAACCACTAACTGGTACTTAGGTTCAGAGCTGCCAAGGGTTTGCTAACGCTAACTGCTAACTGCTAATCAGGTGCAGAAAGTTGATCAATCTGAGCGTAAAACAAACTAATGTGGCATTTCACACCACATAGGACACATCAGTACAATCATAACCAGAAGTCAGATTGACCTACCCAATGTGCTGATTTCTTAGGATTTATAGATTGAGGGTTATTTCCTATAGTGTGAAATACTGCATGTGGTGCAGCTCCTCTAAAGTTCTGTTCAACATGTGTGTGTGTGTGTGTGTGTGTGCGTGCGTGCGTGCGTGTGTGTGTGTGTGCTGTATGTGCTGCAGCTGTGCAGACAGCTGTCGGTGGTAACTGGCTCCATCCGCTCTGACACGTCCGTGCAACCACACACATACACGTGCATGCGTGCACACACACGCCCCCCCCCCCACACACACACACACACCTCAATGCTCCTCCATTTCATGTGAACTATTGTCATTTTTATAGTCCTCCATTGGCCCTGTTAAATGAACCATGTCATCTCAGTTGACTTCCAGAGAAGAGAAAGAGAAAACAGAACGGGCTGCATTTCAACGCTCCATCCTCTCTCCTTCTTTTTGTCCTCTTTACATGGATAGAATGATGTTGGGCGTGAGACCGAGAGGACAGCTCTGTGTTAAGCTGGGGGTTTGAATACAGAAGAGGGAATTGTAGATTGTGTATGCTTTTATCCATGAAAGAGAGACATTTCCCCTCCACTTTTCCCACAGCGGATTGGGAGCAGTCGAGCTCCTTTTAACTCAATCTGTGGAGTTGGATTTACGATCCACTATTCAGAGGATGGGAGCACTGATCCCTGGCCTCTCTGACTTTCACTTTCAATCAATCCCCATTTCTCATGAACAACCCTGACAGAAAACCCCTAGAATTCACCACCTCAGTACGTAACAAGACAGTCATTTACTCCTTGCTGTGAGAGAGAGTGAAAGAGTGCCTGCATGTATGTATGTGTGTGTGAAATGTGCAATATGTATGATGCAACATGACCAAAATCCACTCAGAGGGTACAAATATTCCAGCCACACGAAACTACCAAGACGAAGATTGAACGTGAACGATATTCTGTAGTAAAATGTGCAGAGATCAATACGAAGAGTTATCAACTTGATGTAATCAATCTCATGTTATCAGGCCATAGGAATACAACCAGATGAATCTGTCTCTCTGTGGGCAGAGACTTTACGGGTGATGGATGGAATATCAAATTGGATCTCTCTCTCTCTCTCTCTCTCTCTCTCTCTCTCTCTCTCTCTCTCTCTCTCTCCTCTATGGTGAGTTGTAATGGGCAGAGTCAGAGATTGACAAAACACAGACAGTGAGAACAAGAGAATGACAGAAAGAGAGAGAGAGAGAGGGTCCTATATGTATGAGCTTATGGTTGGAAAAGAACTATTAACAGCCTGAGCTGATGAAAACACAGCAGCCTTTTAGTGCAGGCAGTAAAGAGGCCACGGCCAAACACACATTGGGGTCCTCGCAGGGCTGAGAGATGAAGCCTTGTTATTTCTCATTGAGTTCATGTGGACTAGATATACTGTAAGCGAGTTCCTACCTCACCTCCCTCAGGCGCATACATCCATGGGCGCAGCGAGAAGGGACAAACACACATGGGTCCTATATATATACACGGGACACGTGCGTGAAAAGCCCCCCTGTGGACCGAGATTCTAGCCCGAAAGCCAAACACTTCTCTGCCTTTCCGTAACCAATAAATCAAATCAAAGAGTTGTTTATTCAGCACTCGGTGCGTCAACCATTTTGACCGAGCACCGAGCGGATATCTATTTGTGGAAGATCACAGAAGAAAAAGAAATGCAGGGCTTGTTGTTTCCTCTATGAGGATGAGCTGCATTCTGTCATCGCATTTCTCTGCGCCAATGTTGTTCCCTTTCCTCCCTTTTGACAAATCCAATTAACTTGACATTACAGCGCCCGTATACCATGCCCAAATCTGCAATGCCAGCTTCGGTTGGCGCAGGGTGGGTGCCCACTGCCCAGGATGGATGCCAGGCTCGGGGCAGGGCAGGGCAGGGAGGCAGCATGGCAGATGGGCACCCTTGTGGATGGGCCCTGGCATAGTGCATCTGTTCTGCAGCAATAGATAGAGCGCTCGGACCTCCTCCACGGCTGGCACTGCCAGCTCACAGACGTGGGCAGTGCCAACTACTGCATCGCTCCTCTCTGCTTTCTGTCTATGCCACAATCACTGTTCTGTCTCTTCGTCTTCTCTGACCTCCCTTACATACCCTCACTCCATACCCCTTCAATCAACCCTTCTGCCCTTCTATGCTCTCAACCACTTCCCCTCTTCTTGCCAACTTACAGACCCAGGGCGGAGCCAACTGTCTGATCAGGCTTCAGCTCTGTTCCTGTCTCCTCTGGTCTACCTCTTTTTCCTATATGGTGTCCCTCCTTCTATCTGTCTCTGACCCCTTCTGCCCTGCCAGGCCTTACCCACCTCCCTCCTGCTGCTTCCTTCCCTCAGACATATCTCTCTCCTTCTCTCTCTCCTCCCCTGTATTATGTGAGCCAGGACTCTTCACAGTGAGACTGTGGGATAATGAAGCCCTTGACTGAACCACCCTGCAGGCCTACTTGTTGGCTCTCTACCAAGGGTGTGAGCACAAACTCCTCTTAGCCCCCTTGCTTGTCTCTCCCACCGTCACGCCTCTGGAAGACTCATTGAAAATCTTTTCTCGAGGCATCGGAAATCTGAACACAACAACATTCCTCTAAATGTGTCCTAGACCATCCTAGGCCTCACTGCTGAGATGGATTCAGTTGATATGTCAACAGGTTTTATGAACTCCGTTCCACTGAACGGTGAGTTGCATTAGTTGTTGAGGTTCTCAACCCTTCGCCGCAAAATCTAAATCCATACACACACATATTTTAGCTCTCCTAACTTTTTTATGAGGCCCTACAAATGGAGCAGTGGGCGGTTTGGTTCTTGCGTGTCCGACCTCACTCCTACCTCACGCTGGTAGACACATTTACATCAAGCTCAAAGGAACTCAACATGGGAGCTGCTTTGATGCCTGGTGAACATCCAGATGCACAACTGGACAGGTGGCGGAGGACCAACACACAGCTCAGTAGCTAGCTAACACTCTGAAGATACACCACCCCGGGGTCCAGCTTAGACTCAAGGACACGTCAATGGAACCTATGAACAGGAGTATTTCCTGGGTCCGGTCATATGAACAGGGAAACTCAGGGCCCTAGTCGTAGCATGTAGTTATAGCATATAGCTAGTTAGTTAGAATTTGAATTCAAATGATCAGCCATTCATAATGCTGCAGTGGCATGATAGTGTTGCTGCCATGGCAAGCCTGCTCTAATTAAAGGAACACATCTGTAGCATAAGGGTTATAAAAGATAATTATAGCATATAACTAGAGCTCAGAGCTTTTCCTGAGAGCTCATACAGCAAAAACTGGCCCTGCCTATAAGATCAGTGATCAGCCCCCAACAAAACACACTCCAGACATTTTACATTATATCTAGCATAGACATAGCCAAAATAAAGGAAGAACTTGAGCAATTGAAGGATACGAAGTATATTGAAAGCAGGTGGTTCCACACAGGTGTGTTTCCTAAGTTAACTAAGCAATTACCATCCCATCATGCTTAGGGTCATATATAAAAATGCCCATTATTCTGGCTACCCTGGCTAGAAGAAGAGATATCTGTGACTTGTGCTCCATGGCACCTCTTGTTCTAGGTTGTGTGTCACCCACTGTTTCCATTGCTCTGCCCATCAATCAACTGCATCTGCACTCAGAGATGGCCATATAAAACGCTGTGTGTGTGTGGGGGAAGGAATGTGGGGGTCGTGGAGGAGTGTGTGTGTGTGTGTGTGTGTGTGTGTGTGTGTGTGTGTGTGTGTGTGTGTGTGTGTGTGTGTGTGTGTGTGTGTGTGTGTCTCAGTTACCAGATCTCAACAAAAATGAACACTTATGGGAGATTCTGGAGCATGTTTTACCATCATCAACAAATGCAAGTATTGAAGCTGTTCTGGCTCGTGGTCGTGGAGGCCCAACGCCCTATTAAGACACGTTATGTTGGTGCTTCCTTTACTTTGGGCAGTTACCAGAACATTCTACATTCTTACTCCGTCTTTCAGTATCATCAGTAACCATCTGTCCTATGAGGAACTTTAAACTGTACATGTTGCACCACAGACACCCATCATTCCACTCAAGTTCATCCCTCAGGTTAATAAGAAGTCTGGTGCAATCTCAGACGTGTCATTAGGAGATTTCAGGTTAATAACATATCATTAAATGCAAGATAACTGAAAACTATGTCTCATCTCATAGCTAGACTAAAGACTATGTATCTGATGAAAAAAAGTCCAATAGTATCTGATGAAACACGAGATGTTACTGTGGTGTGATACTCAAGTGTGTTTTTCTACATGAGCTGCTATGGTCACTGACTATCATCATTCAATATACTGTATTTCAAACACCCCACTGACTATCATCATTCAATATACTGTATTTCAAACACCCCACTGACTATCATCATTCAATATACTGTATTTCAAACACCCCACTGACTATCATCATTCAATATACTGTATTTCAAACACCCCACTGACTATCATCATTCAATATACTGTATTTCAAACACCCCACTGACTATCATCATTCAATATACTGTATTTCAAACACCCCACTGACTATCATCATTCAATATACTGTATTTCAAACACCCCACTGACTATCATCATTCAATATACTGTATTTCAAACACCCCACTGACTATCATCATTCAATATACTGTATTTCAAACACCCCACTGACTATCACCATTCAATATACTGTATTTCAAACACCCCACTGACTATCACCATTCAATATACTGTATTTCAAACACCCCACTGACTATCATCATTCAATATACTGTATTTCAAACACCCCACTGGCTATCATCATTCAATATACTGTATTTCAAACACCCCACTGACTATCATCATTCAATATACTGTATTTCAAACACCCCACTGACTATCATCATTCAATATACTGTATTTCAAACACCCCACTGACTATCATCATTCAATATACTGTATTTCAAACACCCCACTGACTATCATCATTCAATATACTGTATTTCAAACACCCCACTGACTATCATCATTCAATATACTGTATTTCAAACACCCCACTGACTATCATCATTCAATATACTGTATTTCAAACACCCCACTGACTATCATCATTCAATATACTGTATTTCAAACACCCCACTGACTATCATCATTCAATATACTGTATTTCAAACACCCCACTGACTATCATCATTCAATATACTGTATTTCAAACACCCCACTGACTATCATCATTCAATATACTGTATTTCAAACACCCCACTGACTATCATCATTCAATATACTGTATTTCAAACACCCCACTGACTATCATCATTCAATATACTGTATTTCAAACACCCCACTGACTATCATCATTCAATATACTGTATTTCAAACACCCCACTGACTATCATCATTCAATATACTGTATTTCAAACACCCCACTGACTATCATCATTCAATATACTGTATTTCAAACACCCCACTGACTATCATCATTCAATATACTGTATTTCAAACACCCCACTGACTATCATCATTCAATATACTGTATTTCAAACACCCCACTGACTATCATCATTCAATATACTGTATTTCAAACACCCCACTGACTATCATCATTCAATATACTGTACTTCAAACACCCCACTGACTATCATCATTCAATATACTGTATTTCAAACACCCCACTGACTATCATCATTCAATATACTGTATTTCCAACACCCCACTGACTATCATCATTCAATATACTGTATTTCAAACACCCCACTGACTATCATCATTCAATATACTGTATTTCAAACACCCCACTGACTATCATCATTCAATATACTGTATTTCAAACACCCCACTGACTATCATCATTCAATATACTGTATTTCAAACACCCCACTGACTATCATCATTCAATATACTGTATTTCAAACACCCCACTGACTATCATCATTCAATATACTGTATTTCAAACACCCCACTGACTATCATCATTCAATATACTGTATTTCAAACACCCCACTGACTATCATCATTCAATATACTGTATTTCAAACACCCCACTGACTATCATCATTCAATATACTGTATTTCAAACACCCCACTGACTATCATCATTCATTATACTGTATTTCAAACACCCCACTGACTATCATCATTCATTATACTGTACTTCAAACACCCCACTGACTATCATCATTCAATATACTGTATTTCAAACACCCCACTGACTATCATCATTCATTATACTGTACTTCAAACACCCCAAGTGCAGCTGGCTTTCTACTATTTCACATCATTTTCTCACATGCAAGAAACACCCTGG
>NW_027258479.1:0-7500 GCF_045791955.1 Oncorhynchus clarkii lewisi
AGAGACAGATTGAGTGAGAGAGATAGTGAGTGAGAGCGAGAGAGTGAGAGCGAGAGAGACAGATTGAGTGAGAGATAGTGAGTGAGAGCGAGAGAGTGAGAGCAAGAGACAGAGTGAGAGCGAGAGAGAGTGAGAGCGAGAGAGTGAGAGCAAGAGACAGAGTGAGAGCGAGAGAGACAATTGAGTGAGAGAGATAGTGAGTGAGAGCGAGAGAGTGAGAGCGAGAGAGACAGATTGAGTGAGAGAGATAGTGAGTGAGAGTGAGAGCAAGAGACAGATTGAGTGAGAGAGATAGTGAGTGAGAGTGAGAGCAAGAGACAGATTGAGTGAGAGAGATAGTGAGTGAGAGCGAGAGAGTGAGAGAGACAGATTGAGTGAGAGAGATAGTGAGTGAGAGAGTGAGAGCGAGAGAGACAGATTGAGTGAGAGAGATAAGTGAGTGAGAGTGAGAGCAAGAGACAGATTGAGTGAGAGAGATAGTGAGTGAGAGCGAGAGAGTGAGAGAGACAGATTGAGTGAGAGAGAGAGAGTGAGAGAGACAGATTGAGTGAGAGAGATAGTGAGTGAGAGAGTGAGAGCAAGAGACAGATTGAGTGAGAGAGATAGTGAGTGAGAGAGAGTCACACAGATCAATTTCAAATTCATGAAGCATCTTCTTTGTACGTAGGCTATGTAGGACCAACGAGTTAGAAAGACACATCCCAGAGTCATACAGTAGGGAAACACTAGGCCTTACCAGACCATACACCCCACCAGCCTGCACTCTGCTACAGTTGGCATTAAAGGAGATGTGCTGTACATGTCTAGAAACAGGGCAGTCTGAAATCTAACTCAGAAGTAATCCAACTTCAACGGTTTCCATTGAACATTAAAAGGGTTTATGGTTTATATATACAATCCACCAAGGCCTCTGTATTATAAACCGCTTAGTTCTCAAGAGACAGTAGCCCTTTATGGTATTCTGCTGTCAGTACTAATTCAATCCATAAGTGGTCAGTGTGTGTTGAAAGAACCAGCTCCTGCTGTGGGAACGGAGGCCTGCCTCCCAGTCACAGAGTCACATTACTGAGAGACTCACAGCAGTGCTGAGCGTTCAGTTATTTCCTCTGTGGATTATGCAACAGTATGTAATATATGTGAAGTCGCTGGGGATTCACACATTGGAATGGAAACTTACGCAGTCAGAGCAGGAAGAAAGTGGGATACCTAGTCAGTTGTGCAACTGAAAATGTGTCTTCCACATTCAACCGAACCCCTCTGAATCAGAGAGGTGCGGGGGGCTGCCTTAATCCACATCCACGTCATCGGTGCTCGGGGAACAGTTGTTCTTGGTGGTTAGCTGCCTTGGGAGGAGCGTGTGTCAGAGTGTGTGTGTGCGCATGTGCGTGTTTGTAACTGCATTATGGAAAAATGTAGAGCTCAATGTGTGTGTGTGTTTTAATCAATGTCTGCCTTCCATGTCCCAGCTGAGGGAGAACTACTGCCTGGGTGTTGTGTGCTGAAACAGGCTGAACAGAACAGACTCATTTCCTGTGAGAACAGTCCAACACACACACCCTGCCTCACAGAGATGGACATGTGGATGACCTGATTCCAGACTTTGAGTCTGTCTAAGTCTGTATCAGAAGTGTTTTACTGCCTTTCTAATGACTTGTCCAAGCTTCACATCTGCCCCAAAGGCACCCTTTCAACCTTAGACTTTTACTACATCTTAAATCACCATCTCTCGGTCTCTGGCACCGACCAATCTCTCTCCTTGCCCAGCCCCGTCTCTCTCCTAGCCCAGCCCAGCCCCGTCTCTCTCCTTGCCCAGCCCTGTCTCTCTCCTTGCCCAGCCCCGTCTCTCTCCTTGCCCAGCCCTGTCTCTCTCCTTGCCCAGCCCTCTCTCCTTGCCCAGCCCTGTCTCTCTCCTAGCCCAGCCCGTCTCTCTCCTTGCCCAGCCCTGTCTCTCTCCTTGCCCAGCCCGTCTCTCTCCTTGCCCAGCCCGTCTCTCTCCTTGCACCCCAGTCTGGTGCCCGCTGGGTATGTACACCCCACTGTGGTGCCCGCCTCTGGAGATAACAGTAACCTTCTTACCCCCCCAGATGGGACTGAGGTGGCCTGTCTGTCTCTGTGTCACAAAATTCAGACTTTTATGTAGACATTTGATCTCTTCTGACATACTATTCAACACTAATGACAGTAATGACAGATGCTTAATGAATATATGCAACCTTCAAAGAAAGTGAAGAAGGTGTAGTGTACCTCCAGAGATGAGGCAGATGGCGCTGAGCAGGCCTGTCTCTGTGTCGTCCATCTCCATGGGCAGCAGCTGGTGGGCGAAGGTGAACACCAGGTCGGTGAGCGGGCCGAAGCCTGCGTTGTGCATCTGGGTCCGGTTCAGGGTCAGTCCGTCTGAGAACGTCATGGTGTCCTGGTCCGGAGTGTACCTCGTACAGATACGTAGAATCTATATGACAGGGGACAGGAGAAGTGAGAATTATACATTATGTATACACACACATTATCTGACAGAGGAGAGGAGAGAATTATACATTATATATACACACACATTATCTGACAGAGGAGAGGATAGGGACAGTGAGGGGGAGAAGAGGAGTGAGGGTTGGGTAGATTACTTTCTAAATGTAATCCGTTGCAGTTACTAGTTACCTGTCCAAAATGTTAATCAGTAATGCAACTTTTGGATTACCCAAACTCAGTAAAGTAATCTGATTACATTCCGTTACTTTTAGATTACTTTCCCCTTAAGGGGCGTTAGAAGAAAACAAAAATGTATGTTACCAATTGAACAACATCTATTGCAGGATAAATCAATGTTAAAGTTTTCATAGCTGGCCATATATAGATGTTACATTTTACTTTATGGGTTGGTTAAGTAGGCTTCTTCTAGCCAATCACTTTCTACTACATATAATAATATGATTAAATTATATCTTTACATTAATATATAGAATTTATACGTCAAAAATGGATGTGGCAACAACAGACTTCCCCCGTTAAGTCTATCCAAAGTGTGCAAGTTTGAACATGTGTCCATTAGGCCTATGGATTTTTTCCCAGCATGTATTAGTTTGAGCAATAAAAGCCTCACTTTCATTCCATAGGCTGGGATCTGCATTTTGCAGCTGTTGCAGGAGCACATTTTTCACTGGCTGTCCAAAACAATTATTGATAGGCAGCTTAAACTTCTTGAATTAAAAAATTATTGGGTTTAAATACACATTTAGATTTGTAAGTAATCCTTGAAGTAATCATCTAGTATTTCAAAAGTATCTGTAATCTGATTACAATATTTTAGCTGGTAACATAATGGATTACAGTTACTGTTTTTTGCAATCCCTTACATGTAATCCGTTACTTCCCCAACCCTGAGAGAGGGACAGTAAGGGGGAGGAGAGGAGAGAGGGACAGTCAGGGGGAGGAGAGGAGAAAGGGACAGTAAGGGGGAGGAGAGGAGAGAGGGACAGTCAGGGGGAGGAGAGGAGAGAGGGACAGTAAGACGGAGGAGAGGAGAGAGGGACAGTAAGGGGGAGGAGAGGAGAGAGGGACAGTAAGACGGAGGGGAGAGGAGGAGAGGGACAGTAAGACAGGGGAGGAGAGGACAGAGGGACAGTCAGGGGGAGGAGAGGAGAGGGGCAGTAAGGGGGAGGAGAGGAGAGAGGGACAGTCAGGGGGAGGAGAGGAGAGGGGCAGTAAGGGGGAGGAGAGGAGAGAGGGACAGTAAGACGGAGGAGAGGAGAGAGGGACAGTAAGGGGGAGGAGAGGACAGAGGGACAGTAAGACAGAGGAGAGGAGAGAGGGACAGTAAGGGGGAGGAGAGGAGAGAGGGACAGTAAGACGGAGGAGAGGAGAAAGGGACAGTAAGACGGAGGAGAGGACAGAGGGACAGTAAGGGGGAGGAGAGGAGAGAGGGACAGTAAGGGGGAGGAGAGGAGAGAGGGACAGTCAGGGGGAGGAGAGGAGAGGGCCAGTAAGGGGGAGGAGAGGAGAGAGGGACAGTAGGACGGAGGAGAGGAGAAAGGGACAGTTAGACAGAGGAGAGGACAGAGGGACAGTAAGGGGGAGGAGAGGAGAGAGGGACAGTAAGACAGAGGATAGGAGAAAGGGAGAGTCAGGGGGAGGAGAGGAGAGAGGGACAGTAAGACGGAGGAGAGGAGAGAGGGACAGTAAGGGGGAGGAGAGGAGAGAGGGACAGTAAGGGGGAGGAGAGGAGAGAGGGACAGTAAGGGGGAGGAGAGGAGAAAGGGACAGTAAAAGGGGAGGAGAGGAGAGAGGGACAGTCAGGGGGAGGAGAGAGGGACAGTAAGGGGGAGGAGAGGAGAGAGGGACAGTAAGGGGGAGGAGAGGAGAGAGGGACAGTAAGGGGGAGGAGAGGAGAGAGGGACAGTAAGGGGGAGGAGAGGAGAAAGGGACAGTAAGGGGGAGGAGAGGAGAGAGGGACAGTAAGGGGGAGGAGAGGAAAAAGGGACAGTAAGGGGGAGGAGAGGAGAGAGGGACAGTAAGGGGGAGGAGAGGAGAAAGGGACAGTAAGGGGGAGGAGAGGAGAGAGGGACAGTAAGGCGGAGGAGAGGAGAGAGGGACAGTAAGACGGAGGAGAGGAGAGAGGGACAGTAAGACAGAGGAGAGGAGAGAGGGACAGTAAGGGGGAGGAGAGGAGAGAGGGACAGTCAGGGGGAGGAGAGGAGAGAGGGACAGTAAGACGGAGGATAGGAGAAAGGGAGAGTCAGGGGGAGGAGAGGAGAGAGGGACAGCAAGACGGAGGAGAGGAGAGAGGGACAGTAAGGGGGAGGAGAGGAGAGAGGGACAGTAAGGGGGAGGAGAGGAGAGAGGGACAGTAAGGGGGAGGAGAGGAGAAAGGGACAGTAAAAGAGGAGGAGAGGAGAGAGGGACAGTCAGGGGGAGGAGAGAGGGACAGTAAGGGGGAGGAGAGGAGAGAGGGACAGTAAGGGGGAGGAGAGGAGAGAGGGACAGTAAGGGGGAGGAGAGGAGAGAGGGACAGTAAGGGGGAGGAGAGGAGAGAGGGACAGTAAGGGGGAGGAGAGGAGAAAGGGACAGTAAGGGGGAGGAGAGGAGAGAGGGACAGTAAGGGGGAGGAGAGGAAAAAGGGACAGTAAGGGGGAGGAGAGGAGAGAGGGACAGTAAGACGGAGGAGAGGAGAGAGGGACAGTAAGGGGGAGGAGAGGAGAGAGGGACAGTCAGGGGGAGGAGAGGAGAGAGGGACAGTAAGGGGGAGGAGAGGACAGAGGGACAGTAAGACAGAGGAGAGGAGAGAGGGACAGTAAGGGGGAGGAGAGGAGAGAGGGACAGTAAGACGGAGGAGAGGAGAAAGGGACAGTAAGACGGAGGAGAGGACAGAGGGACAGTAAGGGGGAGGAGAGGAGAGAGGGACAGTAAGGGGGAGGAGAGGAGAGAGGGACAGTCAGGGGGAGGAGAGGAGAGGGGCAGTAAGGGGGAGGAGAGGAGAGAGGGACAGTAGGACGGAGGAGAGGAGAAAGGGACAGTTAGACAGAGGAGAGGACAGAGGGACAGTAAGGGGGAGGAGAGGAGAGAGGGACAGTAAGACAGAGGATAGGAGAAAGGGAGAGTCAGGGGGAGGAGAGGAGAGAGGGACAGTAAGGGGGAGGAGAGGAGAGAGGGACAGTAAGGGGGAGGAGAGGAGAGAGGGACAGTAAGGGGGAGTAGAGGAGACAGGGACAGTAAAATGGGAGGAGATGAGAGAGGGACAGTCAGGGGGAGGAGAGAGGGACAGTAAGGGGGAGGAGAGGAGAGAGGGACAGTAAGGGGGAGGAGAGGAGAGAGGGACAGTAAGGGGGAGGAGAGGAGAGAGGGACAGTAAGGGGGAGGAGAGGAGAAAGGGACAGTAAGGGGGAGGAGAGGAGAGAGGGACAGTAAGGGGGAGGAGAGGAAAAAGGGACAGTAAGGGGGAGGAGAGGAGAGAGGGACAGTAAGGGGGAGGAGAGGAGAAAGGGACAGTAAGGGGGAGGAGAGGAGAGAGGGACAGTCAGGGGGAGGAGAGGAGAGGGGCAGTAAGGGGGAGGAGAGGAGAGAGGGACAGTAGGACGGAGGAGAGGAGAAAGGGACAGTTAGACAGAGGAGAGGACAGAGGGACAGTAAGGGGGAGGAGAGGAGAGAGGGACAGTAAGACAGAGGATAGGAGAAAGGGAGAGTCAGGGGGAGGAGAGGAGAGAGGGACAGCAAGACGGAGGAGAGGAGAGAGGGACAGTAAGGGGGAGGAGAGGAGAGAGGGACAGTAAGGGGGAGGAGAGGAGAGAGGGACAGTAAGGGGGAGGAGAGGAGAAAGGGACAGTAAAAGGGGAGGAGAGGAGAGAGGGACAGTCAGGGGGAGGAGAGAGGGACAGTAAGGGGGAGGAGAGGAGAGAGGGACAGTAAGGGGGAGGAGAGGAGAAAGGGACAGTAAGGGGGAGGAGAGGAGAGAGGGACAGTAAGGGGGAGGAGAGGAAAAAGGGACAGTAAGGGGGAGGAGAGGAGAGAGGGACAGTAAGGGGGAGGAGAGGAGAGAGGGACAGTAAGGGGGAGGAGAGGAGAGAGGGACAGTCAGGGGGAGGAGAGGAGAGAGGGACAGTAAGACGGAGGAGAGGAGAAAGGGACAGTTAGATGGAGGAGAGGAGAGAGGGACAGTAAGACAGAGGAGAGGACAGAGGGACAGTAAGACGGAGGAGAGGAGAGAGGGACAGCAAGACGGAGGAGAGGAGAGAGGGACAGTAAGGGGGAGGAGAGGAGAGAGGGACAGTAAGGGGGAGGAGAGGAGAGAGGGACAGTAAGGGGGAGGAGAGGAGAAAGGGACAGTAAAAGGGGAGGAGAGGAGAGAGGGACAGTCAGGGGGAGGAGAGAGGGACAGTAAGGGGGAGGAGAGGAGAGAGGGACAGTAAGGGGGAGGAGAGGAAAAAGGGACAGTAAGGGGGAGGAGAGGAGAGAGGGACAGTAAGGGGGAGGAGAGGAGAAAGGGACAGTAAGGGGGAGGAGAGGAGAGAGGGACAGTAAGGCGGAGGAGAGGAGAGAGGGACAGTAAGACGGAGGAGAGGAGAGAGGGACAGTAAGACAGAGGAGAGGAGAGAGGGACAGTAAGGGGGAGGAGAGGAGAGAGGGACAGTCAGGGGGAGGAGAGGAGAGAGGGACAGTAAGACGGAGGATAGGAGAAAGGGAGAGTCAGGGGGAGGAGAGGAGAGAGGGACAGCAAGACGGAGGAGAGGAGAGAGGGACAGTAAGGGGGAGGAGAGGAGAGAGGGACAGTAAGGGGGAGGAGAGGAGAGAGGGACAGTAAGGGGGAGGAGAGGAGAAAGGGACAGTAAAAGGGGAGGAGAGGAGAGAGGGACAGTCAGGGGGAGGAGAGAGGGACAGTAAGGGGGAGGAGAGGAGAGAGGGACAGTAAGGGGGAGGAGAGGAGAGAGGGACAGTAAGGGGGAGGAGAGGAGAGAGGGACAGTAAGGGGGAGGAGAGGAGAGAGGGACAGTAAGGGGGAGGAGAGGAGAAAGGGAC
>NW_027258479.1:12500-22500 GCF_045791955.1 Oncorhynchus clarkii lewisi
GCCTCATAGAGCCGACTGAGGATAGCCTCATAGAGCCGACTGAGGATAGCCTCATAGAGCCGACTGAGGATAGCCTCATAGAGCCGACTGAGGATAGCCTCATAGAGCCGACTGAGGATAGCCTCATAGAGCCGATTGAGGATAGCCTCATAGAGCTGACTGAGGATAGCCTCATAGAGCCGACTGAGGATAGCCTCATAGAGCCGACTGAGGATAGCCTCATAGAGCCGATTGAGGATAGCCTCATAGAGCCGATTGAGGATAGCCTCATAGAGCCGACTGAGGATAGCCTCATAGAGCCGATTGAGGATAGCCTCATAGAGCCGATTGAGGATAGCCTCATAGAGCCGACTGAGGATAGCCTCATAGAGCCGATTGAGGATAGCCTCATAGAGCCGACTGAGGATAGCCTCATAGAGCCGACTGAGGATAGGCTCATAGAGCCGACTGAGGATGGCCTCATAGAGCCGACTGAGGATAGCCTCATAGAGCCGACTGAGGATAGCCTCATAGAGCCGACTGAGGATAGCCTCATAGAGCCGACTGAGGATAGCCTCATAGAGCCGACTGAGGATAGCCTCATAGAGCCGATTGAGGATAGCCTCATAGAGCCGATTGAGGATAGCCTCATAGAGCCGACTGAGGATAGCCTCATAGAGCCGATTGAGGATAGCCTCATAGAGCCGACTGAGGATAGCCTCATAGAGCCGATTGAGGATAGCCTCATAGAGCCGACTGAGGATAGCCTCATAGAGCCGACTGAGGATAGCCTCATAGAGCCGACTGAGGATGGCCTCATAGAGCCGACTGAGGATAGCCTCATAGAGCCGATTGAGGATGGCCTCATAGAGCCGACTGAGGATAGCCTCATAGAGCCGACTGAGGATGGCCTCATAGAGCCGACTGAGGATAGCCTCATAGAGCCGACTGAGGATAGCCTCATAGAGCCGATTGAGGATAGCCTCATAGAGCCGATTGAGGATAGCCTCATAGAGCCAGAGAGAGAGGCAAGGCACATGGAGAGAGTTAAATAAAGGTTAAATAAAAAAATATGACAAAATAAACATGACTGGAGCTTGAGACAATCCACCCCTCTCTCTCCCCCTTTCTCCTCCCTCTCTCTCCCCCTTTCTCCTCCCTCTCTCTCCCCCTTTCTCCTCCCTCCCTCCCTCTCCCCATTTCTCCTCCCTCCCTCTCCCCCTTTCTCCTCCCCCTTTCTCCCCCTTTCTCCTCCCTCTCTCTCCCCCTTTCTCCTCCCTCTCTCTCCTCCTTTCCCCTCCCTCCCTCTCTCCCTTTTTCCTCCCTCTCTCTCACCCCCTTTCCTCCTCCCTCCCTCTCCCCCTTTCTCCTCCCTCTCTCTCCCCCTTACCCATCCCTCTCTCCCCCTTTCCCCCTTTCTCCTCCCTCCCTCACCCTCTCTCTCCCCCTTCCCACCCTCCCCCTCTCTCCCTTTCTCCTCCCTCTCCCCCTTTCTCTCCCCCTTTCCTCCTCCCTCCCTCTCCCCCTTTCTCCTCCCTCTCTCTCCCCCTTACCCATCCCTCTCTCCCCTTTCCCCCTTTCTCCTCCCTCCCTCACCCTCTCTCTCCCCCTTCCCCCCTCCCCCCTCTCTCCCTTTCTCCTCCCTCTCCCCCTTTCTCCTCCCTCTCTCTCCCCCTTTCTCCTCCCTCCCTCTCCCCCTTTCTCTCCCTCTCTCCCCTTTTCTCCTCCCTCCCTCCCTCTCCCCCTTTCTACTCCCTCTCTCTCCCTTTCTCCTCCCTACCTCCCTCTCCCCCTTTCTCATCCCCCTCTCTCTCCCTTTCTCCTCCCCCTCTCCCCTTTTCTCCTCCCTCCCTCCCTCTCCCCCTTTCTACTCCCTCTCTCTCTCCCTTTCTCCTCCCTCCCTCTCTCTCCCCCTCCCCCCTTTCTCCTCTCTCTCCCCCTTTCTCCTCCCTCTCTCTCCCCCTTTCTCCTCCCTCTCTCTCCCTCTTTGCTTCTCTTCTCTGTCTCGTTACTGAGGGCACATTAGCACTCGACTGCACTAAGTCTGCTGACACTGTGCGCCCCCCGTATTCATGTCCCTGCTCCAGAAAAACATACAGCAAGCAACACAAACAAACATGAACAGTCCTCACTGAAACTCACTGCAGAAAAAGACTAACAGGTCTTTCAATCAATCCTTAATGAGATTTGGAACTGAGTAACGTCTGAGAGACACTAACTTAATGTACTTTGATTAAGGATGGCTCCTCTACATACTGATCCACCGTCAGGATCAATTAAACCGCTCTTCTATTGGCTTTCTGGACAAATTGACCAATAAGGTCTAAGGACTGGACTCTAGGGAGGAAGTTCAGAGGTTAAACCCCCTGTACATTTGAGCTTATTGACTGGCTACCTCAGTGGAGAGAGAAAACCCAGTTAACAGAGATCTTTAGACACTAAACAGTACAGATGGAATTAGGCCAAACCTTTTGTCATTAAATAGAAACCTGCTCATTTGGTTATGTGGTAAAGGTACGCTATGTGTTTCTGCATCGAGTCACAGTGCTAATCAGTGTCATTTGTTAGGCTAGCACAATCACTGCTGTGATTACATTGAGTAGTGGGTCTCTCAACTATTCCTGTACCACAGATTGGTAAGATACTATATTATTATTAAGATACTAGATATTATCCTTCCTCCTTGGATGTCCATTTACATTACAACTAGCCTGTAGAAGTGACAGTTAACCATCAGGGACTGGCCCTGTTCATGGACCAGAAGTTGAGGCATCCTGAAAAATTGAGGCCTAAAACTAGTCTTACCAAATTCAGCAAAAAAAGAAACGTCCCTTTTTCAGGACCCCTGTCTTCAAAGATAATACATACAAATCCAAATAACTTCACAGATCTTCATTGTAAAGGGTTTAATCACTGTTTCCCATGCTTGTTCAATGAACCATAAACAATTAATGAACATGCACCTGTGGAACGGTCGTTAAGACACTAACAGATTACAGACGGTACGCAATTAAGGTCACAGTTATGAAAACTGAGGACACTAATGAGGCCTTTCTACTGACTGAAAAACACCAAAATAAAGATGCCCAGTGCCCCTGTTCATCTGCGTGAACGTGCCTTAGGCATGCTGCAAGGAGGCATGAGGACTGCAGATGTGGCCTGGGCAATAAATTGCAATGTCCGTGTGAGACGCCTAAGACAGCGCTACAGGGAGACAGGACGGACAGCTGATGTGTCGCAGTGGCAGACCACGTGTAACAACACCTGCACAGGATCGGTACATCCGAACATCACACCTGTGGGACAGGTACAGGATGGCAACAACAACTACCCGAGTTACACCAGCAACGCACAGTCCCTCCATCAGTGCTCAGACTGTCCTCAATAGGCTGAGAGAGGTTGGACTGAGGGCTTGTAGGCCTGTTGTAAGGCAGGTCTTCACCAGACATCACCGGCAACACCATCACCTATGGGCACAAACCCACCGTCACTGGACCAGACAGGACTGGCAAAAAGTGCTCTTCACTGACGAGTCGCGGTTTTGTCTCACCTGGGATGATGGTCGGATTCGTGTTTATCGTCGAAGGAATGAGCGTTACATCAAGGCCTGTACTCTACTCTGAAGCGGGATCAATTTGGAGGTGGAGGGTCCGTCATGGTCTGGGGTGGTGGGTCACAGCATCATCGGAGTGAGCTTGCAGGCAATCTCAATCATGTGCGTTACAGGGAAGACATCCTCCTCCCTCATATGGTACCCTTCCTGCAGGCTCATCCTGACATGACCCTACAGCATGACAATGCCACCAGCCATACTGCTTGTTCTGTGCGTGATTTCCTGCAAGAGAGGAATGTCAGTGTTCTGCCATGGCCAGCGAAGAGCCCGGATCCCATTGAGCACGTCTGGGGCCTGTTGGATAGGAGGGTGAGGGCTAGGGCCATTCCCCCCCAGAAATGTCCGGGAACTTGCAGGTGCCTTGGTGGAAGAGTGGGGTAACATCTCACAGCAAGAACTGGCAAATCTGGTGCAGTCTATGAGGAGGAGATGCACTGCAGTACTTAATGCAGCTGGTGGCCACACCAGATACTGACTGTTACTTTTGATTTTGACCCCCCTTTTGTTCAGGGACACATTATTCAATTTCTGTTAGTCACATGTCTATAGAACTTGTTCAGTTGATGTCTCAGTTGTTGAATCTTGTTATTGTCATACAAATATTTACACATGTTAAGTTTGCTGAAAATAAACGCAGTTGACTGTGAGAGGATGTTTGTTTCTTTTGCTGAGTTTACATACAGTGCCTTCGGAAAGTATTCAGACTCATTGACTTTTTCCACATTTTGTTACGTTACAGACTTATTCTAAAATGTATTAAAGAGATTTTTTCCCTCAGCAATCTACACACAATACCCCATAACGACAAAGCAAAAACAGTTTTTTATAAATTTTTGCAATTGCATTATAAATAAAAAACAGAAAAACCTTATTTACATACAGTTGAAGTCGGAAGTTTACATACACTTAGGTTGGAGTCATTAAAACTAATTTTTCAACCTCTCCACAAATTTCTTGTTAACAAACTTTAGTTTTGGCAAGTCGGTGAGGACATCTACTTTGTGCATGAAACAAGTAATTTTTACAACAATTGTTTACAGACAGATTATTTCACGTATAATTCACTGTATCACAATTCCAGTGAGTCAGAAGTTTACATACACTAAGTTGACTGTGCCTTTAAACAGCTTGGAAATTCCAGAAAATGATGTCATGGTTTTAGAAGCTTCTGATAGGCTAATTGACATCATTTGAGTCAATTGGAGGTGTACCTGTGGATGTATTTCAAGGCCTACTGTAACGGATGTTGTCTGGAGATAGAGAGGAGGACCAAGGTGCAGCGTGGTAAGTGTTCATGTCTTTTTAATAAACAAACTGAACACTGGAACAAAACAATAAATGATGTGAACAAAACGAAACAGTACCGTGTGGCCCAAACACTCACACGGAAACAAACACCCACAAACCAAAAGTGAAACCCAGGCTACCTAAGTATGATTCTCAATCTGGGACAACAATTGACAGCTGCCTCTGATTGAGAACCATACTAGGCCGAACTCAAAAACCAACATAGAAAAAGAAACATAGACTGCCAACCCCAACTCAACCCCAAACACAGACAAAAACAAAGGAACTAAGGTCAGAACGTGACACCTACCTTCAAACCCAGTGCCTCTTTGCATGACATCATGGGAAAATCAGCCAAGACCTCAGAAAAATAAATTGTAGAAATCAGCCAAGACCTCAGAAAAAAAATTGTAGACCTCCACAAGCCTGGTTCATCCTTGGGAGCAATTTCCAAACGCCTGGAGGTACCACGTTCATCTGTACAAACAATAGTACGCATGTATAAACACCACGGGACCACGCAGCCGTCATACCGCTCAGGAAGGAGACGTGTTCGGTCCCCTAGAGATGAACATACTTTTGTGCAAAAAGTGCAAATCAATCCCAGAACAACAGCGAAGGACCTTGTGAAGATGCTGGAGGAAACAGGTACAAAAGTAGCTATATCCACAGTAAAACGAGTCCTATATCGACACAACCTGAAAGGCCGCTCAGCAAGGAAGAAGCCACTGCTCCAAAACAGCCATAAAATAGCCTGACTACGGTTTGCAACTGCACATGGGGACAAAGATTGTAACAAAAATAGAACTGTTTCTCCCGGGTGGCGCAGTGGTTAAGGGCGCTGTACTGCAGCGCCAGCTGTGCCATCAGAGTCCCTGGGTTCGCGCCCAGGCTCTGTCGTAACCGGCCGCGACCGGGAGGTCTGTGGGGCGACGCACAATTGGCCTAGCGTCGCCCGGGTTAGGGAGGGCTCGGTCGGTAGGGGTGTCCTTGTCTCATCGCGCACCAGCGACTCCTGTGGCGGGCTGGGCGCAGTGTGCGCTAACCAAGGTGGCCAGGTGCACAGTGTTTCCTCCGGCGCATTGGTGCGGCTGGCTTCCGGGTTGGATGCGTGCTAAGATGTTAAGAAGCAGTGCGGCTTGGTTGGGTTGTGTATCGGAGGACGCATGACTTTCAACCTTTGTCTCTCCCGAGCCCGTATGGGAGTTGTAGCGATGAGACAAGATAGTAGCTACTACAACAATTGGACACCACGAAATTGGGGAGAAAAACGGGTAAAATAAAAATAAAAAAAAGAATAATAATAATAATTTTAAAAAAAATAATAAAACAAAAATTGAACTGTTTGGCCATAATGACTGTCGTTGTGTTTGGAGGAAAAATGGGGAGGCTTGCAAGCTAAAGAACAACACCATCCCAACCGTGAAGCACAGGGGTGGCAGCATCATGTTGTGGGGGTGCTTTGCTGCAGAAGGGACTGGTGCACTTCACAAAATAGATGGCATCATGAGGCAGGAAAATTATGTGGATATATTGAAGCAACATCTCAAGACATCAGTCAGGAAGTTAAAGCTTGGTCGCAAATGGGTCTTCCAAATGGACAATGACCCCAAGCATACTTCCAAAGTTGTGGCAAAATGGCTTAAGGACAACAAGGTCAAGGTATTGGAGTGACCATCACAAAGCCCTGACCTCAATCCTATAGAAGATTTGTGGGCAGAACTGAAAAAGCATGTGCGAGCAAGGAGGCCTACAAACCTGACTCAGTTACACCAGCTCTGTCAGGAGGAATGGGACAAAATTCACCCAACTTATTGTAGGAAGCTTGTGGAAGGCTACCCAAAACGTTTGACCCAAGTTAAACTATTTAAAAGCAATGCTACCAAATACTAATTGAGTGTATGTAAACTTCTGACCCACTGGGAATGTGATGAAATAAATAAAAGCAGAAATAAATAAATATCTCCACTATTATTCTGACATTTCACATTCTTAAAATAAAGTGGTGATCCTAACTGACCTAAGACAGGGAATTTTTACTAGGATTAAATGTCAGGAATTGTGAAAAAGTGAGTTTAAATGTATTTGGCTAAAGTGTAAGTAAACTTCTGACTTCACCTGTAAGTATTCAGTCCCTTTGCTATGGGACTCGAAATTGAGCTCAGGTGCATCCTGTTTCCATTGATCATCCCTGAGATGTTTCTACAACTTGATTGGGTCCACCTGTGGTAAATTCAGTTGATTGGACCTGATTTGGAAAGGCACACACCTGTCTATATAGTTGCCAGTGCATGTCAGAGCAAAAACCAAGCCATGAGGTCGAAGGAATTGTCAGTAGAGCTCAGAGACAGGATGGTGTCGAGGTACAGATCTGGGGAAGGGTACCAAAACATTTCTGCAGCACTGTGTTCTTCAACAACACGGTTGTCTCCATCATTTTTAAATGGAAGAAGTTTGGAACCACCAAGACTCTTCCTAGAGCTGGCCGCCCAGCCAAACTGAGCAATCGGGGGAAAAGGGCAGTGACCAAGAACTCAATGGTCACTCTGACAGAGCTCTAGAGATCCTCTGTGGAGATGGGAGAACCTTCCAGAAGGACAACCATCTCTGCAGCACTCATCCAATCAGGCTTTTCTGGTACAGTGGCCAAAGGAAGCCACTCCTCAGTAAAAGGCACATGACAGCCCTCTTGGAGTTTGTCAAAAGGCACTTAAAGGACTCTCAGACCATGAGAAACAAGATTCTCTGGTCTGATGAAACCAAGATTGAACTCTTTGGCCTGAATGCCATGCGTCACGTCTGGAGGAAACCTGGCACCATCCCTACAGTGAAGCATGGTGGTGGCATCATCGTCCTGTGGGAATGTTTTTCAGCGGCGGGGACTGGGAGGCTAGTCAGACTTAAAGTTAAAGATAAACGGAGCAAAGTATAGAGAGAGATCCTTGATGAAAACCTGCTCCAGAGTGCTCAGAACCTTAGACTGGGCGAAAGTTCGACTCCCAACAGGACAACGACCCTAAGTAGCCAAGACAATGCAGGAGTGGCTTCAGGAGAAGTCTCTGAATGTCCTAGAGTGGCCCAGCCAGAGCCCGGACTTGAAAATAGCTGTGCAGCAACGCACCTCATACCCAAGACTCACGGCTGTAATTGCTGCCAAATGTGCTTCAACAAAGTACTGAGTAAAGGGTCTGAACACTTATGTAAATGTGATATTTAGTTTTTTTATTTTGTAAACCTGTTTTTGCTTTGTCATTATGGGGTATTGTGTGCAGATCAATGGAAAAAATCTATTTAATACATTTTAGAATAAGGTTGTAACGTAAGAAAATGTGGAATAAGTCAAGGGGTGTGAATAGTTTCCGAATGCATTGTAGGAATAAATGCATGAAGTATGTACATAAGAGATGTGTTACTTTGAAAACTGCTGATACATACCAGTGTGTCGAGGAAGGCAGTTTGGATCAGCGTGATCTCTGTGTGTGTGTGCCTGTGCGTGTTTGTGACAGTCAGTCCTTACCAGTATGTCAAGGCAGGCAGCTTTAAGCAGCGTGATCTGGTCAGCTATGGTGAGTCCTGTGAAGCCAGGCACTCGTTTGGCAAACTCCACGATCTTTATAATGCACTTAGTAGCCAGCTCACTGAACTTATCCCACAGCCCCAGGTCCAGCCTCACGCGTTGTTCCGCACTCGACTTCTGGAGTGGGGAGAGAGAGGACACACTCATGCATTAGCAGGCATGCAGACACACACACGGAGACACACAGGCACACACACACACACATAGAACCAAACACAAACAAAGAGTCTGGCGAGAGGCACCGTCATGAGACAACGAGTTGCTAATGATCTCCAGTCTTCACCCATTCACTATATCTCACTGTATATAGATAATACACTCGATCTCACTGTATATAAACAATACACTATCTCACTGTATATAAATAATACACCATCTCACTGTATATAAACAATACACTATCTCACTGTATATAAACAATACACTATCTCACTGTATATAAATAATACACTATCTCACTGTATATAAATAATACACTATCTCACTGTATATAAATAATACACTATCTCACTGTATATAAATAATACACTATCTCACTGTATATAAATAATACACTATCTCACTGAATATAAACAATACACTATCTCACGGTATATAAATAATACACTATCTCACTGTATGTATATAATACACTATCTCACTGTATATAAATAATACACTATCTCACTGTATATAAATAATACACTATCTCACTGTATATAAACAATACACTATATCTCACTGTATATAAACAATACACTATCTCACTGTATATAAATAATACACTATCTCACGGTATATAAATAATACACTATCTCACTGTATGTAAATATTACACTACCTCACTGTATATAAATAATACACTATCTCACTGTACATAAATAATACACTATCTCACTGTATATAAACAATACACTATCTCACTGTATATAAATAATACACTATCTCACTGTATATAAATAATACACTATATCTCACTGTATATAAACAATACACTGTCTCACTGTATATAAATAATACACTATATCTCACTGTATATAAACAATACACTATCTCACTGTATATAAATAATACACTATCTCACAGTATATAAACAATTTACTATATCTCACTGTATATAAATAATACACTCTATCACACTGTATATAAACAATACACTATCTCACTGTATATAAACAATACACTATATATAAATATTACACTATATCTCACTGTATTTAAACAATACACTATCTCACTGTATATAAATTATACACTATATCTCACTGTATATAAATAATACACTATATCTCACTGTATATAAACAATACACTATATCTCACTGTATATAAATAATACACTCTATCTCACTGTATATAAATAATACACTCTATCTCACTGTATATAAATAATACACTCTCCACCATGAAACTATAGAAATATAGAACATTCAGTGGTTGTTGTTGTTGTTGTCATAAATAGAGCCGAGCAGAGAGGACTGGGCTGTGGTAATGAGTGAGAGCAGGAGGAGAGGAAAGAGAGAGAACAGAAATCAGCCATAAACTGTGACAGGTAGCAGGGAGCAC
>NW_027258479.1:25000-72659 GCF_045791955.1 Oncorhynchus clarkii lewisi
GACAGAGACAGAGACTGAGGGAGAGAGAGACAGAGACTGAGGACGAGAGAGACAGAGAGAGAAACTGAGGGAGAGAGAGACAGAGAGAGAGAGAGACAGAGAGAGAGACAGAGAGAGAGACTGAGGGAGAGAGAGAGAGAGACAGAGAGAGAGACAGAGAGAGACTGAGGGAGAGAGAGAGAGACAGAGAGAGACAGAGACAGAGAGAGAGAGAGAGACTGAGGGAGAGAGAGACAGAGACAGAGAGAGAGACTGAGGGTGAGAGAGACAGAGACAGACTGAGGGAGAGAGAGACAGAGACAGACTGAGGGAGAGAGAGACAGACTGAGGGAGAGAGAGACAGAGACAGACTGAGGGAGAGAGAGACAGAGACAGACTGAGGGAGAGAGAGACAGACTGAGGGAGAGAGAGACAGACTGAGGGAGAGAGATAGAGACAGACTGAGGGAGAGAGAGACAGAGAGAGACTGAGGGAGAGAGACAGACTGAGGGAGAGAGAGACAGAGAGAGACTGAGGGAGAGAGAGAGAGACAGACTGAGGGAGAGAGAGAGAGACAGACTGAGGGAGAGAGAGACAGAGACAGACTGAGGGAGAGAGAGACAGAGACAGACTGAGGGAGAGAGAGACAGAGACAGACTGAGGGAGAGAGAAACAGAGACAGACTGAGGGAGAGAGAGACAGAGACAGACTGAGGGAGAGAGAGACAGAGTGAGGGAGAGAGAGACAGAGACAGACTGAGGGAGAGAGAGACAGACAGAGTGAGAGAGAGACAGACTGAGGGAGAGAGAGACAGACTGAGGGAGAGAGAGACAGAGACAGACTGATGGAGAGAGACTGAGGGAGAGAGAGAGACTGAGGGAGAGAGAGACAGAGACAGACTGAGGGAGAGAGAGACAGACTGAGGGAGAGAGAGAGAGACTGAGGGAGAGGGAGACAGACTGAGGCAGAGAGAGACAGAGACAGACTGAGGGAGAGAGATAGAGAGAGAGACTGAGGGAGAGAGAGAGACAGAGAGAGAGACAGAGATACAGAGGGCGAGAGAGACAGAGACAGAGACTGAGGGAGAGAGAGACAGAGACAGAGACTGGGGGAGAGAGAGACAGAGACAGAGAGAGACTGATGGCGAGAGAAACAGAGAGAGAGACTGAGGGAGAGAGAGACAGAGAGAGAGACAGAGAGAGAGACTGAGGGAGAGAGAGACAGAGACAGAGAGAGAGACACAGAGAGAGAGAGAGACTGAGGGTGAGAGAGACAGAGACAGACTGAGGGAGAGAGAGACAGAGACAGACTGAGGGAGAGAGAGACAGACTGAGGGAGAGAGAGACAGAGACAGACTGAGGGAGAGAGAGACAGACTGAGGGAGAGAGAGACAGACTGAGGGAGAGAGAGACAGAGAGAGAGACTGAGGGAGAGAGAGACAGAGACAGACTGAGGGAGAGAGAGACAGACTGAGGGACAGAGAGACAGAGAGAGACTGAGGGAGAGAGAGACAGACTGAGGGAGAGAGAGACAGACTGAGGGAGAGAGAGAGAGACAGAGACAGACTGAGGGAGAGAGAGACAGACTGAGGGAGAGAGAGACAGAGAGACTGAGGGAGAGAGAGACAGAGCTGGACTGAGGGAGAGAGAGACAGACTGAGGGAGAGAGAGACAGAGACAGACTGAGGGAGGGAGAGAGAGACTGACTGAGGGAGACACAGAGACAGACTGAGAGTGAGAGACTGAGGGAGAGAGAGACAGACTGAGGGAGAGGGAGACAGACTGAGGGAGAGAGAGACAGAGGCAGACTGAGGGAGAGAGATAGAGACAGAGAGAGAGACAGAGAGACAGAGGGCGAGAGAGACAGAGACAGAGACAGAGACTGAGGGAGAGAGAGACAGAGAGAGAGACTGAGGGAGAGAGAGACAGAGACAGAGAGAGAGACAGAGAGAGAGAGACAGAGAGAGAGAGAGAGACTGAGGGTGAGAGAGAGAGAGAGACAGACTGAGGGAGGGTGAGAGAGACAGAGACAGACTGAGGGAGAGAGAGACAGAGACAGACTGAGGGAGAGAGAGACAGAGAGAGACTGAGGGAGAGAGAGACAGAGACAGAGAGAGAGACAGAGACAGAGAGAGACAGAGAGAGAGAGAGACTGAGGGTGAGAGAGACAGAGACAGACTGAGGGAGAGAGAGACAGAGACAGACTGAGGGAGAGAGAGACAGACTGAGGGAGAGAGAGACAGAGACAGACTGAGGGAGAGAGAGACAGACTGAGGGAGAGAGAGACAGACTGAGGGAGAGAGAGACAGAGAGAGAGACAGAGACAGAGAGAGAGACAGAGAGAGAGAGAGACAGAGAGAGAGAGAGAGACTGAGCGTGAGAGAGACAGAGACAGACTGAGGGAGAGAGAGACAGAGACAGACTGAGGGAGAGAGAGACAGACTGAGGGAGAGAGAGACAGACTGAGGGAGAGAGAGACAGAGAGAGAGACAGAAACAGAGAGAGAGACTGAGGGAGAGAGAGACAGAGACAGACTGAGGGAGAGAGAGACAGACTGAGGGAGAGAGAGACAGAGACAGACTGAGGGAGAGAGAGACAGACTGAGGGAGAGAGAGACACACTGAGGGAGAGAGAGACAGAGAGAGAGACAGAGACAGAGAGAGAGACAGAGAGAGAGAGAGAGACAGAGAGAGAGAGAGACTGAGGGTGAGAGAGACAGAGACAGACTGAGGGAGAGAGAGACAGAGACAGACTGAGGGAGAGAGAGACAGACTGAGGGAGAGAGAGACAGACTGAGGGAGAGAGAGACAGATAGAGAGACAGAGACAGAGAGAGAGACTGAGGGAGAGAGAGACAGAGACAGACTGAGGGAGAGAGAGACAGACTGAGGGAGAGAGAGACAGAGACAGACTGAGGGAGAGAGAGACAGACTGAGGGAGAGAGAGACAGAGACAGACTGAGGGAGAGAGAGACAGAGACAGACTGAGGGAGAGAGAGACAGAGAGAGACTGATGGAGAGAGACAGACTGAGGGAGAGAGAGACAGACTGAGGGAGAGAGAGACAGAGAGAGAGACAGAGACAGAGAGAGACAGAGAGAGAGAGAGACTGAGGGTGAGAGAGACAGACTGAGGGAGAGAGAGACAGAGACACACTGAGGGAGAGAGAGACAGACTGAGGGAGAGAGAGACAGAGACAGACTGAGGGAGAGAGAGAGAGACTGAGGGAGCGAGAGACAGACTGAGGGAGAGAGAGACAGACTGAGGGAGAGAGAGACAGAGACAGACTGAGGGAGAGAGAAACAGAGACAGACTGATGGAGAGAGACTGAGGGAGAGAGAGACAGACTGAGGGAGAGGGAGACAGACTGAGGGAGAGAGAGACAGAGGCAGACTGAGGGAGAGAGATAGAGACAGAGAGAGAGACAGAGACTGAGGGAGAGAGAGACAGAGACAGAGACTGAGGGAGAGAGAGACAGAGACAGAGAGAGAGACTGATGGCGAGAGAGACAGAGAGAGAGACTGAGGGAGAGAGAGACAGAGAGAGAGAGACAGAGAGAGAGACAGAGAGAGAGACTGAGGGAGAGAGAGACAGAGACAGAGAGAGAGACAGAGAGAGAGAGACAGAGAGAGAGAGAGAGAGACTGAGGGTGAGAGAGAGAGAGAGACAGACTGAGGGAGGGTGAGAGAGACAGAGACAGACTGAGGGAGAGAGAGACAGAGACAGACTGAGGGAGAGAGAGACAGAGAGAGACTGAGGGAGAGAGAGACAGAGAGAGAGACAGAGACAGAGAGAGACAGAGAGAGAGACAGGCTGAGGGAGAGAGAGACAGAGACAGACTGAGGGAGAGAGAGAGACAGACTGAGGAAGAGAGAGACAGACTGAGGGAGAGAGAGACAGAGAGAGAGACAGAGACAGAGAGAGAGACAGAGAGAGACAGAGAGAGAGAGAGAGACTGAGGGTGAGAGAGACAGAGACAGACTGAGGGAGAGAGAGACAGAGACAGACTGAGGGAGAGAGAGACAGACTGAGGGAGAGAGAGACAGACTGAGGGAGAGAGAGACAGAGAGAGAGACAGAGACAGAGAGAGAGACTGAGGGAGAGAGAGACAGAGACAGACTGAGTGAGAGAGAGACAGACTGAGGGAGAGAGAGACAGAGACAGACTGAGGGAGAGAGAGACAGACTGAGGGAGAGAGACAGACTGAGGGAGAGAGAGACAGAGAGAGAGACAGAGACAGAGAGAGAGACAGAGAGAGAGAGAGACAGAGAGATAGAGAGACTGAGGGTGAGAGAGACAGAGACAGACTGAGGGAGAGAGAGACAGAGACAGACTGAGGGAGAGAGAGACAGACTGAGGGAGAGAGAGACAGAGAGAGAGACTGAGGGAGAGAGAGACAGAGACAGAGAGAGAGACAGAGAGAGAGAGACAGAGAGAGAGAGAGAGACTGAGGGTGAGAGAGAGAGAGACAGACTGAGGGAGGGTGAGAGAGACAGAGACAGACTGAGGGAGAGAGAGACAGAGACAGACTGAGGGAGAGAGAGACAGAGAGAGACTGGGGGAGAGAGAGACAGAGACAGAGAGAGATACAGAGACAGAGAGAGACAGAGAGAGAGAGAGACTGAGGGTGAGAGAGACAGAGACAGACTGAGGGAGAGAGAGACAGAGACAGACTGAGGGAGAGAGAGACAGACTGAGGGAGAGAGAGACAGAGACAGACTGAGGGAGAGAGAGACAGACTGAGGGAGAGAGAGACAGACTGAGGGAGAGAGAGACAGAGAGAGAGACAGAGACAGAGAGAGAGACAGAGAGAGAGAGAGACAGAGAGAGAGAGAGTGACTGAGGGTGAGAGAGACAGAGACAGACTGAGGGAGAGAGAGACAGAGACAGACTGAGGGAGAGAGAGACAGACTGAGGGAGAGAGAGACAGACTGAGGGAGAGAGACAGAGACAGAGAGAGAGACTGAGGGAGAGAGAGACAGAGACAGACTGAGGGAGAGAGAGACAGACTGAGGGAGAGAGAGACAGACTGAGGGAGAGAGAGACAGACTGAGGGAGAGAGAGACAGACTGAGGGAGAGAGAGACAGAGAGAGAGACAGAGACAGAGAGAGACAGAGAGAGACAGAGAGAGAGAGACTGAGGGTGAGAGAGACAGAGACAGACTGAGGGAGAGAGAGACAGAGACAGACTGAGGGAGAGAGAGACAGACTGAGGGAGAGAGAGACAGACTGAGGGAGAGAGAGACAGATAGAGAGACAGAGACAGAGAGAGAGACTGAGGGAGAGAGAGACAGAGACAGACTGAGGGAGAGAGAGACAGACTGAGGGAGAGAGAGACAGAGACAGACTGAGGGAGAGAGAGACAGACTGAGGGAGAGAGAGACAGAGACAGACTGAGGGAGAGAGAGACAGACTGAGGGAGAGAGAGACAGAGACAGACTGAGGGAGAGAGAGACAGAGACAGACTGAGGGAGAGAGAGACAGAGAGAGACTGAGGGAGAGAGACAGACTGAGGGAGAGAGAGACAGACTGAGGGAGAGAGAGACAGAGAGAGAGACAGAGACAGAGAGAGACAGAGAGAGAGAGAGACTGAGGGTGAGAGAGACAGACTGAGGGAGAGAGAGACAGAGACAGACTGAGGGAGAGAGAGACAGAGACAGACTGAGGGAGAGAGAGACAGACTGAGGGAGAGAGAGACAGAGACAGACTGAGGGAGAGAGAGAGAGACTGAGGGAGAGAGAGACAGACTGAGGGAGAGAGAGACAGAGACAGACTGAGGGAGAGAGAGACACAGACAGACTGAGGGAGAGAGAAACAGAGACAGACTGATGGAGAGAGACTGAGGGAGAGAGAGACAGACTGAGGGAGAGGGAGACAGACTGAGGGAGAGAGAGACAGAGGCAGACTGAGGGAAAGAGATAGAGACAGAGAGAGAGACAGAGACTGAGGGAGAGAGAGACAGAGACAGAGACTGAGGGAGAGAGAGACAGAGACAGAGAGAGAGACTGATGGCGAGAGAGACAGAGAGAGAGACTGAGGGAGAGAGAGACAGAGAGAGAGAGACAGAGAGAGAGACAGAGAGAGAGACTCAGGGAGAGAGAGACAGAGACAGAGAGAGAGACAGAGAGAGAGAGACAGAGAGAGAGAGAGAGAGAGACTGAGGGTGAGAGAGAGAGAGAGACAGACTGAGGGAGGGTGAGAGAGACAGAGACAGACTGAGGGAGAGAGAGACAGAGAGAGACTGAGGGAGAGAGAGACAGAGACAGAGAGAGAGACAGAGACAGAGAGAGACAGAGAGAGAGACAGACTGAGGGAGAGAGAGACAGAGACAGACTGAGGGAGAGAGAGACAGACTGAGGGAGAGAGAGACAGACTGAGAGAGAGAGAGACAGAGAGAGAGACAGAGACAGAGAGAGAGACAGAGAGAGAGAGAGACAGAGAGAGAGAGAGAGACTGAGGGTGAGAGAGACAGAGACAGACTGAGGGAGAGAGAGACAGAGACAGACTGAGGGAGAGAGAGACAGACTGAGGGAGAGAGAGACAGACTGAGGGAGAGAGAGACAGAGAGAGAGACAGAGACAGAGAGAGAGACAGAGAGAGAGAGAGACAGAGAGAGAGAGACTGAGGGTGAGAGAGACAGAGACAGACTGAGGGAGAGAGAGACAGAGACAGACTGAGGGAGAGAGAGACAGACTGAGAGAGAGAGACAGACTGAGGGAGAGAGAGACAGATAGAGAGACAGAGACAGAGAGAGAGACTGAGGGAGAGAGAGACAGAGACAGACTGAGGGAGAGAGAGACAGCCTGAGGGAGAGAGAGACAGAGACAGACTGAGTGAGAGAGACAGACTGAGGGAGAGAGAGACAGAGACAGACTGAGGGAGAGAGAGACAGACTGAGGGAGAGAGAGACAGAGACAGACTGAGGGAGAGAGAGACAGAGACAGACTGAGGGAGAGAGAGACAGAGAGAGACTGAGGGAGAGAGAGACAGACTGAGGGAGAGAGAGACAGAGACAGAGAGAGAGAGAGACAGAGAGAGAGAGAGACTGAGGGTGAGAGAGACAGACTGAGGGAGAGAGAGACAGAGACAGACTGAGGGAGAGAGAGACAGACTGAGGGAGAGAGAGACAGAGACAGACTGAGGGAGAGAGAGACAGACTGAGGGAGAGAGAGACAGAGACAGACTGAGGGAGAGAGAGACAGAGACAGACTGAGGGAGAGAGAGACAGAGTGAGGGAGAGAGAGACAGAGACAGACTGAGGGAGAGAGAGACTGAGACAGACTGAGGGAGAGAGAGACAGACTGAGGGAGAGAGAGACTGAGAAACTGAGGGAGAGAGACAGACTGAGGGAGAGAGAGACAGAGACAGACTGAGAGAGACTGAGAGACTGAGGGAGAGAGAGACATACTGAGGGAGAGAGAGAGATAGAGAGAGAGAGAGAGAGACTGAGGGAGAGAGAGAGAGACAGAGAGAGAGACAGACTGAGAGACAGAGAGAGAGAGACTGAGAGACTGAGGGAGAGAGAGAGAGAGACAGAGAGAGAGACAGAGACAGACTGAGAAACAGAGACAGAGACTGAGGGAGAGAGAGACAGAGACAGACTGAGAGAGAGAGAGACAGAGACAGAGAGCGAGACAGAAAGAGACTGAGGGAGAGAGAGAGAGAGCGAGAGCGAGAGCGAGAGCGAGAGATACTGAGAGACAGAGAGAGGTGAATAGATAGGACGTGGGGGGTTAAGTGAGAGAGACATTAGGAGTGTTTTTAAATCACTGTGAACGAGCTGCAGCAGGCAGCAGCCACTACAGACACACATCTCACTGACAATATATACTACTGTACTGTGTGCCGCTTCTGACTGACAATACATACTAATTTACTGTGTGTCGCTTCTGACTGACAATACATTCTACTGTACTGTGTGTCACTTCTGACTGACAATACATACTACTGTACTGTGTGTCGCTTCTGACTGACAATATATACTACTGTACTGTGTGTCGCTTCTGACTGACAATATATACTACTGTACTGTGTGTCGCTTCTGACTGACAATATATACTACTGTACTGTGTGTCGCTTCTGACTGACAATACATACTACTGTACTGTGTGTCGCTTCTGACTGACAATATATACTACTGTACTGTGTGTCGCTTCTGACTGACAATACATACTACTGTACTGTGTGTCGCTTCTGACTGACAATATATACTACTGTACTGTGTGTCGCTTCTGACTGACAATATATACTACTGTACTGTGTGTCACTGACAATACATTCTACTGTACTGTGTGTCACTTCTGACTGACAATACATACTACTGTACTGTGTGTCGCTTCTGACTGACAATATATACTACTGTACTGTGTGTCGCTTCTGACTGACAATATATACTACTGTACTGTGTGTCACTGACAATACATTCTACTGTACTGTGTGTCGCTTCTGATTGACAATATATACTAATGTACTGTGTGTCACTGACAATACATACTACTGTACTGTGTGTCGCTTCTGACTGACAATACATTCTACTGTACTGTGTGTCACTTCTGACTGACAATACATACTACTGTACTGTGTGTCGCTTCTGACTGACAATACATACTACTGTACTGTGTGTCGCTTCTGACTGACAATATATACTACTGTACTGTGTGTCGCTTCTGACTGACAATATATACTACTGTACTGTGTGTCGCTTCTGACTGACAATATATACTACTGTACTGTGTGTCACTGACAATACATTCTACTGTACTGTGTGTCGCTTCTGATTGACAATATATATACTAATGTACTGTGTGTCACTGACAATACATACTACTGTACTGTGTGTCGCTTCTGACTGACAATATATACTACTGTACTGTGTGTCACTGACAATACATACTACTGTACGGTGTGTCACTGACAATATATTCTACTGTACTGTGTGTCGCTTCTGACTGACAATATATACTACTGTACTGTGTGTCGCTTCTGACTGACAATATATACTACTGTACTGTGTGTCACTGACAATACATACTACTGTACTGTGTGTCGCTTCTGACTGACAATATATACTACTGTACTGTGTGTCGCTTCTGACTGACAATACATACTACTGTACTGTGAGTCGCTTCTGACTGACAATACATACTACTGTACTGTGTGTCGCTTCTGACTGACAATATATACTACTGTACTGTGTGTCACTGACAATACATTCTACTGTACTGTGTGTCACTTCTGACTGACAATACATACTACTGTACTGTGTGTCGCTTCTGACTGAGAATATATACTACTGTACTGTGTGTAACTGACAATACATACTACTGTACGGTGTGTCACTGACAATACATTCTACTGTACTGTGTGTCGCTTCTGACTGACAATATATACTACTGTACTGTGTGTCACTGACAATACATACTACTGTACGGTGTGTCACTGACAATACATTCTACTGTACTGTGTGTCGCTTCTGACTGACAATACATACTACTGTACTGTGTGTCGCTTCTGAATGGCGGATGGGGGAGAAAGGAGTTGGAGATGGAGGGAGGGATGGGGGAGGGAGACGTAATCTCTGATATTAAAGCTACTCGTCTTGTTCCTCCCCTGGGCGAAGGAGGGAGGACGGTATATGGAGGAAGAGGTATTCACAGTTTGATTCCCTCTCCTCCCCCCATCCCCCTATCACACTGCAATTTCAGTCAATTACCTCAGTCCCATAATTCAATAGAGCCAAACAAGGAAGTGGCCTGGGAGATCTAATTTCATTTAAAGGCATTTATCCAAACAAATTAGACAAGTTGCGACGTTAGAAAATAAGCTGCCAATGTAGAAACCAACGCTCTGCACTTCATCACCGGCCGGGGTGTGTGTGTGTGTAGGCATAACAAAAGAAAAAAAGACACTTGGCAGCATTATTATCCAGTACCTGTGAAGGATAATGACAGTAGAGTATAGCAGTAATAATGTAGCTCATAGTCAATGGCTGACTGGGCTATATAACACACACACGCGCGCGCGCGCACGCACACACACACACACACACACATTCTCCTTGAAGCTGAGGGCCACATATCCCTAATGTTTTTTTTTTGTCTTTTAAAGTGCCAGGGCCGTTTTCATCACCATCCCTGTCAATGAAGCCTTATTCATTGTCACGCTTTAAGCCCTCTCACTCACCCACTCTCTCTCCACTATCTCCCCTCACACAGCAGTAAACTCCTAAATCACCCAGGACTAGGATTGTAATTCTTCACCACATAATTGGAGCTTTAACCTAATCTAGGGAGCTGAGAGAGAGAGAGACAGAGAGAGGGAGACAGAGAGAGGGAGACAGAGAGAGAGAGGGAGACAGAGAGAGACAGAGAGACAGAGAAAGAGACAGAGAGAGAGGGAGACAGAGAGACAGAGAGAAAGAGAGAGACAGAGAGAGGGAGACAGAGAGAGACAGAGAGAGACAGAGAGAGAGAGACAGAGAGAGACAGAGAGAGAGACAGAGAGAGACAGAGAGAGAGACAGAGAGAGACAGAGAGAGAGAGAGAGACAGAGAGAGAGAGACAGAGAGAGAGAGACAGAGAGAGAGACAGAGAGAGAGAGAGAAAAACGAAACAAAATCCCAAAGCCGACTATTGCTATCTGACCCTAAACAGAGAAACAGAGAATATGAATTGGCTGATTATCTCTACTCTGTCAGAGATACGAAGCAGAGACAGATCCTTACCAAGTACAGGCTGAGTGACCACCGATTGGCAATAGAAACCGGCAGACATAAAAAGACATGGCTACCCAAAGAGGAGCGTGTATGTGGTCACTGCATGACAGGGGAGGTAGAGACAGAGATGCACTTTCTCCTTTACTGTGATAAATATTCCTCACAAAGAGATTCATTATTCACAGAAATGACTACATATATTCCACATTTTTACAAATTGAACCCAGAGGAAAAACTAAGAATACTCATGGGCGAAGGAGCAATGGCTCCTCTTGCAGCCAAATATGTATTTTCCTGCCATAGCCTGAGGGACACTGAATAATAACATCTGCATAGTAAACAGTAACTTACTTATTATTACTATTATTGTTATTACTATAATTATTAATGTTTATCATTCCAAATATGGGTGGTAATGGTAGTGATAACAGTTTAGTGATGGTAGTAGTAGTCGTAGTAATGATGATTGTAGTTGTAGTACTGATATAAAGAAGAAGATGACCGTTATTTAGTTATAAGTTAGTTATAGTTTCATTTTCCATAATTTGATTTTATATTTATTGCATTTCTACTATTGACTGTTACCATTTTATTGTTATTATTTTTGTATTTAATTTTGTATTATTATTTACTACCATTTTATATTATTATTTGCTATCATTTATAATTTTGTTACAATGTATATTGTATACATTGTTGCTTTGGCAATATTGACACAATGTTTTTCATGCCAATAAAGCAGCTTGAATTTGAATTTGAGAGACAGAAAGAGACAGAGAGAGAGACAGAGAGAGAGAGACAGAGAGAGAGAGAGAGAGAGACAGAGAGAGAGAGAGAGAGAGAGAGAGAGAGAGAGAGAGAGAGAGAGAGAGACAGAGAGAGACAGAGAGAGACAGAGAGAGAGAGAGACAGAGAGAGAGAGAGAGAGAGAGAGAGAGAGAGAGACAGAGAGAGACAGAGAGACAGAGATAGACAGAGAGAGAGACAGAGAGAGAGACAGAGAGAGACAGAGAGAGAGAGAGAGACAGAGAGAGACAGAGAGAGAGAGACAGAGAGAGAGACAGAGACAGAGAGAGAGAGACAGAGAGAGAGAGAGACAGAGAGAGAGAGAGAGAGAGAGAGAGAGAGAAAGCTGTTCAAAAGGTGATGTTCAAAAGGCACATCAGGAACCAATCTCTTATAATAATGAGGGAGTTCTCAGTCTGAGAGCCAACATAATTACTAGTGTTCCAGATTAAGGTTTTATCTATCTACAGGACTACTGGTACTGCCGTGACAGTACTGACAGCAGCACAGCGGAATGCATCCCTCCTATATGACTGACTGACTCAAATTATCTTCATTTAATGCCACAGTTTTTCTTCTGTCATTTTGAAAAATTAAGAATATTTTAATTTTGAAGAATGTGACATGAATAATACATGATTGACTAACTGGGCAAATAAATATATAATATCATAATATATTTATTACTAGGATTTCTATCTGAAAATGAATGGTACTACTACTTGGTAGAAATGAAGGAGTAAGAGGTAAGGGTAGGAGGTGGGGTAAGCATAGTTGTGGGACATTCATAAACGTATGAAAAATAAAAATGATGTATGGCAAACCGTGAACCTTTAACCTCTGAGAAACTACGCACAGACTGATGGTAACTCTTCCTTCAGAGCTGTCCTACGCCAGGGAAAGTCTTTACACATACTTTGAAGGCGGAAGGCTTTAATCACTAATGATTAGCTTTAGTTATGTCAATCATCCACCATGGGAAAGGATTGGAACAGTTGTTACCACTGCTATATATTGAGTTCTTTCAGACAGGGTGTGCCAGTGGTGTTTTCTACTTTGTTTATTAAACTGTGTGAACAAAGCCTGAATGATTGATTGGTGACATGAAACTCCAAGCCTTGAGACAAGTTTAAGGTGTGTGTGTTTGTGTGTGTGTGTGTGTGTGTGTGTGTGTGTGTGTGTGTGTGTGTGTGTGTGTGTATGTGTGTGTGCCCGAGTTCCTACAAGTCTACCACATTATCCCTCACAAATCTCCCCTTGCTCTGCTCCTCAACACTCCCAACAGGACATCGTTCGCAAAGCTCCGGTGTCAATCACACACTATTTCACACCGAGCCCAATCTAAACTGTATGTAAGTAAGTCTATCAGTCTAAAAACAAACAGACACTTTCAAACTCCCTGCACAACGATGCCATGCCTAGCTGTCAATCAAACAAACCGCTATCTCAACCTGCTAGAAAACTATCAGTCACTCAGGACCCATTTCACTATCCCACATGACTATCTCACATTTACCTGTCAAAATGTCCCAAAACTAGCTAAGTTCTATCTCTCTGTCAAGGCAGTGTATCTCTATCGGATGTTTCCATCTACATGACATAGCTCAGTACATATCTAACTCTGCTATTTGGCTCAGGAGGTTTTGCTGCTCCAGGTGTCTGTGAACCTTGACCTCTGCTCAGAGGGATGCTGGGAGCAGAGAGCTGCCTTCACATGCAGGCTTAGAGACCTTTTCTCTCTCTCTCTCTCTCAATTCAATTTAAATTTAAGGGCTTTATTGGCATGGGAAACAAATGTTAACATTACCAAAGCAAGTGAAGTAGATAATAAACAAAAGTGAAATAAACAATAAAATAAACAGTAAACATTACAATCACAGAAGACATTTCAAATGTCATATTATGTCTATATACAGTGTTGTAACGATGTGCAAATACTTAAAGTACAAAAGGGAAAATAAATAAACATAAATATGGGTTGTATTTACAATGGTGTTTGTTCTTCACTAGTTGCCCTTTTCTTGTGGCAACAGGTCACAAATCTTGCTGTTGTGATGTAACACTGTGGTGTTTCCCCCAGTAGATATGGAGTTGTGGCTGTCTAGCTGTACTGGGGCATTTGAAGCTCTTGGCAGAAGACAGAAGAGTCAGAACGTTAATCTCCATCTTTGGCCTTTCTGTTTTCAACTTTATGGACCAACATCCTTATAGAATAAAAAAAAAAACACACAAGGTCAGGCTTTCGAAGACTGTGAAACCAGAAGAGCGACGTGACAAATTGATCTTAAGTGGTTTCAAATATGTACACGTCAGAGTTTATCCGTCAGGGCATCTCTCTGGAGGGAAGGCTCTCAGGGTATAGTAACAGATACCCTGAGAGAGAGAGAGAGAGAGAGAGAGAGAGAGAGAGAGAGAGAGAGAGAGAGAGAGAGAGAGAGAGAGAGAGACATAGAGACAGGGAGAGACAGAGACAGAGAGAAAAGGAGTGAGAGAGAGAGAGAGAGAGGGAGAGAGAGAGAAAAGGAGTGAGAGAGAGAGAGGGAGAGAGAGAGAGAGCGAGAGAGAAAAGGAGTGAGAGAGAGAGGGAGAGAGAGCGAGAGAGAGAGAGAGAGAGAGAGAGAAAAGGAGTGAGAGAGAGAGAGGGAGAGAGAGAGAGAGAGAGAGAGAGAGAGAGAGAGAGAAAAGGAGTGAGAGAGAGAGGGAGGGAGAGAGAGAGAGAGAGAGAGAGAAAAGGAGTGAGAGAGAGAGAGAAAAGGAGAGAGAGAGAGAGAAGAAAGGAGTGAGAGAGAGAGAGAGAGAGAGAGAGAGAGAAAAGGAGTGAGAGAGAGAGAGAGGGGAGAGAGAGAGAGAGAGAAGAAAGGAGTGAGCGCGCGCGCGAGAGAGAGAGAGAGAGAGCGAGAGAGAGAGAAAAGGAGTGAGAGAGAGAGAGAGAGAGAGAGAGAGAGAGAGAGAGAGAGAGAGAGAGAGAGAGAGAGAGAGAGAGAGAAAAGGAGTGAGAGAGAGAGAGGAAAGGAGTGAGAGAGAGAGAGAGATAGAGAGAGAGGAAAGGAGTGAGAGAGAGAGAGAGAGAGAGAGGGAGGAAAGGAGTGAGAGAGAGATAGAGAGAGAGGAAAGGAGTGAGAGCGCGAGAGAGAGAGAGTGAGAGCGAGAGAGGAAAGGAGTGAGAGCGAGAGAGCGAGAGAGAGAGTGAGGGAGAGCGAGAGAGCGAGAGAGAGCGAGTGAGAGAGAGTGAGAGAGAGAGAGGGCGAGAGAGAGAGCAAGAGCGAGAGAGAGTGAGTGGGAGAGTGAGCGAGAGAGAGCGAGAGAGAGAGAGAGAGAGAGAGAGAGAAGGGAGAGAGCGAGCGAGCGAGAGAGAGAGAGAGAAGGGAGAGTGAGAGAGAGAGCGAGTGAGAGAGACGGCGAGAGAGAGAGCGAGAGAGAGCGAGAGAGAGAGAGAGAGAGAGCGAGAGAGAGAGCAAGCGAGAGAGAGAGCGAGAGAGAGCGAGAGAGAGAGCGAGATAGACAGCGAGCGAGAGAGAGAGAGAGAGAGAGGAAAGGAGTGAGGGCGAGAGAGAGAGAGAGTGAGAGCGAGAGAAGAAAGGAGTGAGAGCGAGAGAGCGAGAGAGAGAGCGAGGGAGAGCGAGAGAGCGAGAGAGAGAGCGAGGGAGAGCGAGCGATCGAGAGAGAGAGAGAGGGAGAGAGCGAGCAAGAGAGGGGGAGAGAGAGAGAGAGCGAGCGAGGAAAGGCTCCAGCCTCCAAATCAACCTTGACGCCTTCTTATAGATGACTGGTGTAAATGAAGCCCTAAAACAGACTGATAGTAACTTACAATACTAAACTAAGCCCTGTCGCATCGTGTGTGTATGTGTGTACCAATCACCCCTCCTCTTCCCGATCCACCATGGATCAGCCGCATTTATTCCACTTTTCACAACTGTCAGGAAAGAAGGGAATGAAACGGAAGAGAAGACGCGCTCGGTCGTCCCAAATGTCTCAACGTCTTCGTCACTCACCCAGATGAACGTTTCCGTCCCGCTGCAGCCTGAGCACACACAAACCCAAACACACACACGTAATGCTGCCTGAGCACACACAAACCCAAACATACACACATAATGCTGCCTGAGCACACACAAACCCAAACACATACACGTAATGCTGCCCGAGCACACACAAACCCAAACACATACACGTAATGCTGCCTGAGCACATACAAACCCAAACACACACACATAATGCTGCCTGAGCACACACAAACCCAAACACACACACATAATGCTGCCTGAGCACACACAAACCCAAACACACACACATAATGCTGCCTGAGCACACACAAACCCAAACACACACACATAATGCTGCCTGAGCACACACAAACCCAAACACACACACGTAATGCTGCCTGAGCACACACAAACCCAAACACACACACATAATGCTGCCTGAGCACACACAAACCCAAACACACACACATAATGCTGCCCGAGCTCAGACATTTCCCTGATGTGCTTTTGATGTTTTCATCTGCAGGAAAGCAAAGTCATCTGTTCCTGACATCTATTTTTAATTTCCCCCCACCACTAGGTTTGTTGCTGCTCAACATGAAACACACCGGCGTAAACAAATGTAGCGTCAAGGACGGAGATACAATTATGGATGTCTCTAAGAAAGAGGGTCTGGTACTAACATTATGGATGTCTCTAACCAAGAGGGTCTGGTACTAACATTATGGATGTCTCTAACCAAGAGGTTCTGGTACTAACACTATGGATGTCTCTAACCAAGAGGGTCTGGTACTAACATTATGGATGTCTCTAACCAAGAGGGCCTGGTACTAACATTATGGATGTCTCTAAGAAAGAGGGTCTGGTACTAACGCTATGGATGTCTCTAACCAAGAGGGTCTGGTACTAACATTATGGATGTCTCTAACCAAGAGGTTCTGGTACTAACATTATGGATGTCTCTAACCAAGAGGGTCTGGTACTAACACTACGGATGTCTCTAACCAAGAGGGTCTGGTGCTAACACTACGGATGTCTCTAACCAAGAGGGTCTGGTACTAACACTATGGATGTCTCTAACCAAGAGGTTCTGGTACTAACATTATGGATGTCTCTAACCAAGAGGGTCTGGTACTAACATTATGGATGTCTCTAACCAAGAGGGTCTGGTACTAACATTATGGATGTCTCTAGCCAAGAGGGTCTGGTACTAACATTATGGATGTCTCTAACCAAGAGGGTCTGGTACTAACATTATGGATGTCTCTAACCAAGAGGGTCTGGTCCTACCATTATGGATGTCTCTAACCAACAGGGTCTGGTACTAACATTATGGATGTCTCTAACCAAGAGGGTCTGGTACTAACATTATGGATGTCTCTAAGAAAGAGGGTCTGGTACTAACACTATGGATGTCTCTAATCAAGAGGGTCTGGTACTAACATTATGGATGTCTCTAACCAAGAGGTTCTGGTACTAACATTATGGATGTCTCTAACCAAGAGGGTCTGGTACTAACACTATGGATGTCTCTAACCAAGAGGGTCTGGTGCTAACACTACGGATGTCTCTAACCAAGAGGGTCTGGTACTAACACTATGGATGTCTCTAACCAAGAAGTTCTGGTACTAACATTATGGATGTCTCTAACCAAGAGGGTCTGGTACTAACATTATGGATGTCTCTAACCAAGAGGGTCTGGTACTAACATTATGGATGTCTCTAGCCAAGAGGGTCTGGTACTAACATTATGGATGTCTCTAACCAAGAGGTTCTGGTACTAACATTATGGATGTCTCTAACCAAGAGGGTCTGGTCCTACCATTATGGATGTCTCTAACCAACAGGGTCTGGTACTAACATTATGGATGTCTCTAACCAAGAGGGTCTGGTACTAACACTATGGATGTCTCTAAACAAGAGGGTCTGGTACTAACATTATGGATGTCTCTAACCAAGAGGGTCTGGTACTAACACTATGGATGTCTCTAAACAAGAGGGTCTGGTACTAACATTATGGATGTCTCTAAACAAGAGGGTCTGGTACTAACATTATGGATGTCTCTAACCAAGAGGGTCTGGTACTAACATTATGGATGTCTCTAACCAAGAGGGTCTGGTACTAACACTATGGATGTCTCTAAACAAGAGGGTCTGGTACTAACATTATGGATGTCTCTAACCAAGAGGGTCTGGTACTAACATTATGGATGTCTCTAACCAAGAGGGTCTGGTACTAACATTATGGATGTCTCTAAGAAAGAGGGTCTGGTACTAACATTATGGATGTCTCTAAGAAAGAGGGTCTGGTACTAACATTATGGATGTCTCTAACCAAGAGGGTCTGGTACTAACACTATGGATGTCTCTAAGAAAGAGGGTCTGGTACTAACATTATGGATGTCTCTAACCAACAGGGTCTGGTACTAACATTATGGATGTCTCTAAGAAAGAGGGTATGGTACTAACATTATGGATGTCTCTAAGAAAGAGGGTCTGGTACTAACATTATGGATGTCTCTAAACAAGAGGGTCTGGTACTAACATTATGGATGGCCTACTCTGGATCCCCTGGTAGTAGAACATACCTTATGAATCTGCAAAAAGACATATGATCGTTGGAGTTGGTCTATATAGTATTTATAATACTCAGAAGGTTAATGTAATAGAGATTTTTGAGAATAATATAGAATATAATAGAATAGAAAAAATAGAATAGAATTCATATCACACTCATACACACAGTGGATAGGATGGAAGCAGCACAGGATCAGCCGCAGAGCACAAGAGCACTGTTCAGTTGTGGAACCTATTGAGGCTTTCTAAAGACTAGTGCACAATGTCTATCTTCTCATGACACTCTCCAGATATTGATCATCAGTTGACATGAAGCACCTGTCACAAAAACGAGTCCTAACCTCCTCTGATTGTCATTGATTTCCATTCAAAATCTATCCGACCCTCCTGGGCGTGCATAGGGAGGAGAGGTTATTGAGTTGTGTTAGCGAGGATTTATCTCATAATTGAGTTCTGGCTACTGCATTAGAGGGGGATTTGCAGTACAGTACATAGGATCGATTCCCTTTGTGGGCTTTGCCAGTCAGAAGTACACTATCACAGAAATGAAACAGACAATAATCTGTTCGCCAGATCTCACTACACTGACATTGATGCAAACTGTGCCTGGAGCATTAACTACAACTAAATACAAGTGTGTCTTCGTGCATGCTAATCTCCTGATGTTGTGCCCTTCTAAACTGCACAGTGGCTGACCCTGGCTTCCAACCTCTCAGGGTTAATCTGTGAATTTCTCGAGGAGTTGGGTTACGAATTTCTGTGATCTGAAAATTACAATATACAGTACAGTAGTATTGGTCTATTCTATTCTCCTTCTGTGTGTGTGTGTGGGGGTGTGGGCGTGTGTGTGTGTGTGTGTGTGTTACAGTACTAACCGTGGTGTATTTCCCCAGCTGGCAGAGCGATGGGAAGGTCTCCTGATGAGCCTTGCGTATCTTCTCTATGATGGCCTCTTGTTCTGCACTCAGCTCATAGTTTTCGGTCAGCTCTGGCTTGGGACTCTCCTTCTTCTTCTTATTGCGGTCGTTCCGGACAGCTGAGAGAGGGGAAAAGGAAGGAATGGGAAAAGGTAAATGAAAAAATGTCAACAATAAACAGTTCATTGTAGCCTAAAATGTATCCTGCACATTTTGGACATATCAACCATTCAGCACAGTGTTAGCTTTAGGCTGTATTCGCGAGCCACTGATATTCAGAACAGCTGAGATGTTAGATGTGAGTTGTCTGGAATGGCATACAGTTGAAGTCAGAAGTTTACATACACCTTTGCCAAATACATTTAAACTCAGTTTTTCCCCATTCCTGACATTTAATCCTCGTAAAAATTACACGCCTTAGGTCAATTAGGATCACCACTTTATTTTAAGAATGTGAAAAGTCAGAATAATAGCAGAGAGAATGATTCATTTAAGCTTTTATTTCTTTCATCACATTCCCAGTGGGTCAGACGTTTATATACACACAATTAGCATTAGGTAGCATTGCCTTTAAATTGTTTAACTTGGGTGTGTAACGGTTTTCCGTATGAGAAGGAGAGTCGGACCAAAATGCAGCGTGTCGATTGCGATCCATGATTTAATAAACAAACGTAAAACACGAATCAATACAAACACTACAAAAATAAAGAACGTAATGAACGTAACGAAAACCTAAACAGCCTATCTGGTGAAAACACATAGACAGGAACAATCACCCACAAACACACAGTGAAACCCAGGCTACCTAAATATGGTTCCCAATCAGAGACAATGACGAACACCTGCCTCTGATTGAGAACCATATCAGGCCGAACATAGAACTGGACAAACTAGACATGTAACATAGAATGCCCACTCAGATCACACCCTGACCAACCAAAACATAGAAATATACAAAGTAAACTATGGTCAGGGTGTGACAGTACCCCCCCCCCCCAAGGTGCGGACTCCGGCCGCAAAACCTGAACCTATAGGGGAGGGTCTGGGTGGGCATCTGTCCGCGGTGGTGGCTCTGGCGCTGGACGTGGACCCCACTCCATAATAGTTTTAGTCCACCTCCTTAGCGTCCCTAGATAGGTTACCCTCCTTAATGACCGCTCGGGACAGAGGGGCAGCTCGGGACAGAGGTAGCTCGGGACTGATGGGTAGCTCAGCACTGAGAGGAAGCTCAGCACTGAGAGGAAGCTCAGCACTGAGAGGAAGCCCAGGCAGGTAGTTGGATCTAGCAGATCCTGGCTGACTGGAGAATCTGGAAGAGTCTGGTCGACTGGCGAATCTGGAAGAGTCTGGTCGACTGGCAGATCTGGAAGAGTCTGGTCGACTGGCAGATCTGGAAGAGTCTGGTCGATTGGCAGATCTGGAAGAGTCTGGTCGACTGGCAGATCTGGAAGATTCTGGTCGACTGGCAGATCTGGAAGCGTCTGGTCGACTGGCAGATCTGGAAGAGTCTGGTCGACTGGCAGATCTGGAAGAGTCCGTTCGACTGGCAGCTCTGGCTGCTCCATGCTGACTGGCTGCTCCATGCTGACTGGCAGCTCTGGCTGCTCCATGCTGACTGGCTGCTCCATGCTGACTGGCAGCTCTGGCTGCTCCATGCTGACTGGCTGCTCTGGCTGCTCCATGCTGACTGGCTGCTCCATGCTGACTGGCTGCTCTGGCTGCTCCATGCTGACTGGCTGCTCCATGCTGACTGGCTGCTCTGGCTGCTCCATGCTGACTGGCGGCCCTGGCTGCTCCATGCTGACTGGCGGCCCTGGCTGCTCCATACTGACTGGCGGCCCTGGCGGCTCCATGCTAACTGGCAGCTCTGGCGGCTCCTTGCAGACTGGCAGCTCTGGCGGCTCCTTGCAGACTGGCAGCTTTGGCGGCATCCTGCAGACAGGCAGCTCTGGCGGCTCCTTGCAGACTGGCAGCTCCTTGCAGACTGGCAGCTCTATGCAGACTGGCAGCTCCTTGCAGACTGGCAGCTCCTTGCAGACTGGCAGCTCTATGCAGACTGGCAGCTCCTTGCAAACTGGCAGCTCTATGCAGACTGGCAGTTCTGAACAGGCGGGAGACTCCGGCAGCGCTGTAGAGAAGGAAGGCTCTAACAGCGCTAAACAGGCGGGAGACTCCGACAGCGCTGGAGAGGAGGAGGGCTCCGACAGCGCTGGACAGGCGAGGCGCACTGTAGGCCTGATGCGTGGTGCTGGCACTGGTGGTACTGGGCCGAGGACACGCACAGGAAGCCTGGTGCGGGGAGCTGCTCACCGGAGGGCTGGGGTGTGGAGGTGGTACTGGAAAAACCGGACCGTGCAGGCGCACTGGAGCTCTTGAGCACCGAGCCTGCCCAACCTTACCTGGTTGAATGCTCACGGTCGCCCTGCCAGTGCGGCGAGGTGGAATAGCCCGCACTGGGCTATGCAGGCGAACCGGAGACACCGAGCGCAAGGCTGGTGCCATGTAAGCCGGCCCAAGGAGACGCACTGGGGACCAGCTGCGTAGAGCCGGCTTCATGGCATTAGGCTCGACGCTCAATCTAGCCCGGCCGACACGCGGAGCTGGAATATACCGCACCGGGCTATGCACCCGCACTGGAGACACCGTGCGCACCACTGCATAACACGGTGCCTGTCCGGTCTCTCTAGCCCCCCGGTAAGCACAGGGAGTTTGCGCAGGTCTCCTACCTGGCGTAGCCATACTCCCTGTTAGCCCCCCCCAAGAAATTTTTGGGGCTGCCTCTCGGGCTTCCTTGCCAGCCGTGTTCCCTCATATCGCCGGCTCCTCTCTCCGGCTGCCTCAGCTCTCCTAAGTGCCTCCACCTGTTCCCATGGGAGGCGATCTCTTCCAGCCAGTATCTCCTCCCAAGTGTAACAGCCCTTGCCATCCAAAACGTCCTCCCATGTCCATTCCTCTTTACGCTGCTGTTGCTGCCTGTTGACACGCTGCTTGGTCCGTTGGTGGTGGGTGATTCTGTAACGGTTTTCCGTATGAGAAGGAGAGTCGGACCAAAATGCAGCGTGTCGATTGCGATCCATGATTTAATAAACAAACGTAAAACACGAATCAATACAAACACTACAAAAATAAAGAACGTAATGAACGTAACGAAAACCTAAACAGCCTATCTGGTGAAAACACATAGACAGGAACAATCACCCACAAACACACAGTGAAACCCAGGCTACCTAAATATGACGAACACCTGCCTCTGATTGAGAACCATATCAGGCCGAACATAGAACTGGACAAACTAGACATGTAACATAGAATGCCCACTCAGATCACACCCTGACCAACCAAAACATAGAAATATACAAAGTAAACTATGGTCAGGGTGTGACAGGGTGAAACGTTTCAGGTAGCCTTCTACAAGCTTTCCACAATAAGTTGGGTGAATTTTGGCCAATTCCTCCTGACAGAGCTGGAGTAATTGAGTCAGGTTTGTAGGCCACCTTACTCGCACACGCTTTTTCAGTTCTGCCCACAAAGTTTCTATAGGTTTGAGGTCAGGGCTTTGTGAATGGACACTCCAATACCTTGACTTTGTTGTCCTTAAGACATTTTGCAACAAAATTGGAAGTATGCTTGGTGTCATTTGCGACCAACATTTAACTTGGGACTCTAAACTGATGTCTTGAGAAGTTGCTTCAATATAGCCACATAATTGTCCTTCCTCATGACACCATCTATTTTGTGAAGAGCACCAGTGCAGTAAAGCACCCCCACAACATGATGCTGCCACCCCCGTGATTCACGGTTGGAATGGTGTTCTTCGGCTTGCAAGCCTCTCCCTTTTTCCTCCAAACATAACGATGGTCATTATGGCCAAACAGTTCTATTTTTGTTTCATCAGACCAGAGGACCTTTCTCCAAAAAGTATGATCTTTGTCCCCATGTGCAGTTGCAAACAAAGTCTGTAATTTTTATGCCGGTTTTGGAGCAGTGGCTTCTTCCTTGCTAAGCGGCCTTTCATGTCGATATAGGACTCGTTTCACTGTGGATATAGATACTTTTGTACCTGTTTCCTCCAGCATCTTCACACGGTCCTTTGCTGTTGTTCTGGGATTGATTTGCACTTTTCACACCAAAGTACGTTCATCTCTAGGAGATGGCGATATGACAGCTGCGTGGTCCAATGGCGTTTATACTTGCATACTATTGTTTGTACAGATGAATGTGGTACCTTCAGGCGTTTGGAAATTGCTCCCAAGCATGAACCAGACTCGCAGAGGTCTACAGTTTTTCTTGGCTGATTTCTTTTGATTTTCCCATGATGTCAAGCAAAGAGCCACTGAGTTTGAAGGTAGGCCTTGAAATACATCCACAGGTAAACCTCCAATTGACTCAAATTATGTCAATTAGCCTATCAGAAGCTTCTAGAGCCATGACATCATTTTCTGGAATTTTCCAAGCTGTTTAAAGGCACAGTCAACTTAGTGTATGTAAACTTCTGACCCACTGGAATTGTGATACAGTGAATTATAAGTGAAATAATCTGTCTGTAAACAATTGTTGGACTTGTGTCATGCACAAAGTAGATGTCCTAACCGACTTGCCAAAACTATAGTTTGTTAACAAGACATTTGTGGAGTGGTTTAAAAATGAGTTTTAATGACTCCCACCTAAGTGTATGTAAACTTCCGACTTCAACGGTATACAGAATCACTTATGACAAGGAGACTGAGTCCATGCAGTAACTATCTTTTACCATGACGACTATGTAGTTAAGCTCACAGCATCTACAGTATCTTCTGCACCACCAGCCACAGAACACAAATGGTTAAACGCTCTGTCACTCAGTATTTCTCTGTCAGCTTAGTGTCATCACTGGACAATATTAAAGAAGGAGAAACCATCAGTGTATAAGGAAGGCAGCTATGGTTTCAGAACGGCAGTGTGTAATTTGGCCAAGCGTTCTCAACACGATGACCGAGGCACATCATCTGACCACCATTGCCTCGTCTCAGAGTAACTTGACAACCCCGGGGGCAGTTCCATGTGATGCCGTGTTTATGTGTGGCGGCCGTGGGGATTACTCAAACGTGTGTGTGTGCGTTTGTGCGTGTATGTGCGTGCATCCTGAAAAAAGGAGTTTGAGGTGTTCTTTTTCCTTCGTTAACTTCTCTCGTTCAATGAAAGAGCACGACAGAAACAGCAACATCAAGGCCACCTCTCTAACCACTGAACCATGTACACGGCGAGATAGAGAGACAGGAACACAGAGAGAGACAGAGAGAGAAAGAGAGAGACCACAGGAGGTTGGTGGCACTTTAATTGGGAAGAACATGCTCGTGGTAACGGAATCAGTGGAATGGTATCAAATACATCAAACACAATGTTGTTATAGGTGTTTGATGCCATTCCATTTGCTCTGTTCTGGCCATTATTATGAGCTGTTCTCCCCCTGCGGGCTCCACTGAGAGAGACAGAAAGACAGAATGTCAGCTGGGGGTAACTAAAGTTTAGTCAAATAACTAAAACATATTACTTGTTGTATCGTCTCACAGGAATGAATGAATAGAGCTCTGCAGTGGGCAAACGCCGTGTGGGGAGAAGGAGATGCGGCGTTGGATGACTTCGAGGAGTAAACCAGCCGCTTCTGGGCAGTCTTCAACCACCCGCCCGAGGGTAGAGGGGCGGGTGAACGTCTCTTCCACCTGAGGCAGGGGACGAGGAGCGCCCAGAAGTTCGCCCTGGAATTTCGGACCCTGGCCGCAGGAGCGGGATGGAACGACAGGGCCCTTATCGACCACTACCGCCGCAGCCTGCGCGAGGATGTCCGTCGGGAGTTGCCCTGCAGGGATACCACCCTCACCCTCGACCAGCCTGTGGACCTGTCCATCCAGTCACCCGCAGACGTCCAGAGAGGGCTCTGTCGTTTCACCCTCCCAGCACCACTGCTCCGGTGTACCATCTTTCACGTGTACCATCTGTGGCCGCAGAGGTCACACTGCTGGTTGGTGCCGGGTTGGTTCCTCTAAGGGTCGAGGCAGCAGGCAGGGCACTCTGGCGTCGCCCCAGGTGAGCCTGCACCACTCTCATCCAGAGCCCTGTTTGTACATGTTTACTTTCCTGAGTTTTCCCCGCATTCCCAGCATAAGGCGCTTGTCGATTCAGGCGCAGCAGATCTCCCAGTAGACGCCGCACTTCCCAGAAGTCACGTGTATCCTCTGTCACAGGCGGAGACGGCGGCTATGGAAACATATGTCTCCGAATCTCTGCGTCAGGGGTATATTCGGTCCTCCACTTCACCCACCTCCTCGAGTTTATTTTTTGTGAAGAAGAAGGAGGGAGGTCTGCGCCCGTGTATTGACTACCGAGGCCTAAATCAGATCACAGTGCGGTACAGTTACCTGCTACCTCTTAACGGCACTGCGATTGAGTCAATGCACGGGACGCGCTTCTTCACCAAACTAGATCTCAGGAGCGCTTACAACCTGGTGCGTATCCGGGTGGGGATGAGTGGAAGACGGCGTTCAGTACAACCTCAGGGCATTATGAGTACCTCGTCATGCCGTACGGGTTTATGAATGCTCCATCAGTCTTCCAAGCCTTTGTAGACGAGATTTTCTGGGACCTGCACGGGCAGGGTGTAGTGGTGTATATTGATGACATTCTGATATACTCCGCTACACGTGCCGAGCATGTGTCCCTGGTGCGCAGGGTGCTTGGTCGCCTGTTGGAGCATGACCTGTACGTCAAGGCTGAGAAATGCCTGTTCTTCCAACAGTCCGTCTCCTCCCTAGGGTATTGCATTTCCACCTCGGGGGTGGAGATGGAGAGTGACCGCATTTCAGCCATGCGTAATTGGCCGACTCCCACCACGGTAAAGGAGGTGCAACGGTTTCTAGGGTTTGCCAATTACTACCGGAGGTTTATCCGGGGTTTTGGTCAGGTAGCGGCTCCCATTACCTCACTGCTGAAGGGTGGACCGGTACGTTTGCAGTGGTCGGCTGAGGCGGACAGGGCTTTTGGTCACCTGAGGGCTCTGTTTACCTCGGCTCCCGTGCTAGCCCATCCGGATCCCTCTTTGGCGTTCATAGTGGAGGTGGATGTGTCCGAGGCTGGGAAAGGAGCCGTGCTCTCTCAGCGCTCGGGTACGCCACCGAAGCTCCGCCCCTGTGCCTTTTTCTAGAGTAAAAAGGCACAGAGCAGAGCGAAACTATGATGTGGGGGACCAGGAGCTGTTGGCTGTCGTCAAGGCTCTTGGAGACATTGGCTTGAGGGGGCTAAATACCCTTTTCTCATCTGGACTGACCACCGCAATCTGGAGTACATCCGGGCAGCGAGGAGACTGAACCCTCGCCAGGCAAGGTGGGCCATGTTTCTCACCCGTTTTGTGTTCACCCTTTCGTACAAACAAGGTTTCCAGAACGTGAAAGCAGACACACTGTCCCGCCTGTTCCTTGTTGAATGATTGATCACATTGACAATGCAAACAGTATGAAATAGGTAGAAGACACGAAAAGACAAGGCCAACGAGGCATTCATGTCTGTTTCTCCATTGTCTGGACTTCCGCCGAAGTCGGTTCCTCTCCTTGTTCGGGCGGCGTTTGGCGGTCGACATCACCGGCTTTCTAGCCATCGCCGATCCACCTTTCATTTTTCCATTTGTCTTGTCTTGTTTTCTTACACTCCTGGTTTCAATTCCCTCAGTATTAGACGTGTATATAACCCTCTGTTCCTTCCCATGTCTGTTTGTTGTTTCGTGAATGTGCACGCTAGACTGGTTTGCACTGGGTTATGTTAATCCATATTGTGTTTAGTATTCTTACTAAGAAACAAGTTAAGTGTTATTTCATTCCATTTACGAGTTTTGTTAATTTAGTTATTGTCTTTTGTTTTGAGCGCTCCTGTCAATGTTGAGTAAGGACGCGCAACTGATTACGCATTAAAGTAGGCCTACATTAAAGTAGGCCTGTAATACTTTATACCACCTGACCTGCGCAGAAATGTAGGCATATAAATGTGAACATTTGGGGATCAGATAGTATTTATAATTGGGTTAATGCACCACAACTAATGAGCTGAGTAAAGTAATGTTTTCTTCACCACAAACAACAAACAAATTCAGTTTGTTTTTACATCCATTCCTCAATGTATTTGAAAAATCTTTCCAGCTCTCTCCCTTTCAATAAGCACTCAGCGTGAACGGGAAAAATGTCATGCTCTGATCCAGTGGAAACACCTAATTAGGCCTATTTTATGAGCAAATAGCCAACAGCTGTGTCTGTGCCAAGCTCACTGGCTGGGGAAACTGAGTGACAGAATATTTTATACCATGTTGCAAGGCCATTCATGCCGGACGCAAGTTAGTAGTTGATATAATGTTTCAAGTTCGTTGCAGACAGGCCATGTGTAGCCAATGTGATTTATAGGATATTTATTTTATGAAGATATTTTCTACCTGCAGGCTGCAATGTTTTTATTTTGTTGGCTTTATAGGCATTTTTTACAGCGTTGTCATTTAGACATGGATCTAATTTTGATTAACCACAATACAATTGATTTTGAGATACAAAGACGTTATTGTAAATGAAATGAAACTGTTCAACAAAAATGTGCAGATGAAACCCATAACTGGCACGCAGATCGGTAGAAATGGTAAGATAAATTGGCATTCCACATGAGAAAGTTTGCCGACTCCTCATGTAGCCTATTACCGGCAACTTCAGGATAGTAATGGCAGAATCTGAGAAAGCCAGTAGGAGCGGGAGGAGGATGGTCAGGACAGGTTAAGTTTTTCCCTTATGGTTATCTTGATCTCTGGCTCCCTCTTGAGTAATTTGTGTCTTATTTCATCAAACAGTGAGCTTAAACATCAGAAAAGAACAAACAGACAACTTTTTGTCGGCCCCGAATGAAACCAGAGTGAACACCGGCACCCCCTGCATGGTGTCCTGGAAAACCCCTAGTTCGTGACGGAGCTCTGGGATTGGAGGAGGCGTTGGTGTTTGATGTCTGACACAGCAGGAGGTTCTGAAGTTCTGAGAATCCTCAAACACACCAACCAGCTACAGGAGATAAGTATTTACTCAATACAGGGCCCTGATCATTAGGGCATGCAACAGAAAACATTTTGTAATGAAATTAAAATCTGTGTTTCATATTGAACCAGGTAGTCTCTCCCTGTTTAAATCTGTTTTCTTCCGTTTGGTGCCTAATGAACACAACCCAGAGTGTTGATTCATCATCCATCCCTACATCATAGCACCCTGATCAGCGGCAGATGCTCCCAACCAATCAGGACGAGATCCTGGAGGAGGAACAGAACTGCATTTTGGGGACCCACCGTCGCTGTCTGCCGTACCCCAAGGGACCTCCTTTTAGTCTGGGTTGGTTGACTACCACAAAAGAAAGCAGGCACATCCTCCCTCTGTCTGCTCTGCTTTACAATACAAAGCCCTTTCATAATCGCATAAAAAAAGATTGAGATACAGAGAAATATATATTTATATGAGGTGTTTTGTAAGCGCTGGGTTGGCCTAGATACATTAAGTATAGGATAAATTTGTTGGGATTTTGTGCAGAGACTGTGAAGGCTTCAGCATTGTTTGTTTGTTCAGTTTGTATCCTGTCTGCCAGCATCCTTGAAGGTGCATTGTGTTAAGTCCATGTGGAAAAGTCATTGGTCTTTACAGCGCAACCAAGGCAACAATATGTATAGATTATAAACTACATCCAATTTACCTCTATTCTGTACATCTCAATCCTAGGTCCCACCATGATGACGGCATACTGTACAGCATGCAGGGTACAATAGGGTCTATTTAAGGAAATTAGACTGGTTCGTTTCGGGGTGTCACTAACCCACTGTGTGTGTGTGTGTGTAGGAGTATGTCGCACGTCACTACTTCACAGGAGAGGCATTTGAACGTAAACGTATAAAAAATAATCTAAATGCGTTTTTTGGCAGAAATGCCTTCTGGAACGTGAACTTTCATGTGCCTTAATAACAAACTTGTATTCCATCTGTAAACACTAATATTTAAAAAAAATTACGAGCCTAGTTGGTTTAGCCACAGAAAAAGCCAGCAACCTTCCTGCAAGCCATGATTGGCTGAGCTCATGAGTGGGCAGGACATGACGACAGATGAGTTCGGAGTGGTCTGCATGTAGCACGCTTCTGTCTATTCATCAAATCAAATCAAATTTTATTTGTCACATACACATGGTTAGCAGATGTTAATGCGAGTGTAGCGAAATGCTTGTGCTTCTAGTTCCGACAATGCAGTAATAACCAACAAGTAATCTAACTAACAGTTCCAAAACTACTGTCTTGTACACAGTGTGAGGGGATAAAGAATATGTACATAAGGATATATGAATGAGTGATGGTACAGAGCAGCATAGGCAGATACAGTAGATTGTATCGAGTACAGTATATACATATGAGATGAGTATGTAAACAAAGTGGCATAGTTAAAGTGGCTAGTGATACATGTATTACATAAGGATACAGTCAATGATATAGAGTACAGTATATACGTATGCCTATGAGATGAATAATGTAGGGTAAGTAACATTATATAAGGTAGCATTGTTTAAAGTGGCTAGTAATATATTTACATCATTTCCCATCAATTCCCATTATTAAAGTGGCTGGAGTTGAGTCAGTGTCAGTGTGTTGGCAGCAGCCACTCAATGTTAGTGGTGGCTGTTTAACAGTCTGATAGCCTTGAGATAGAAGCTGTTTTTCAGTCTCTCGGTCCCAGCTTTGATGCACCTGTATTGACCTCGCCTTCTGGATGATAGCGGGGTGAACAGGCAGTGGCTCGGGTGGTTGATGTCCTTGATGATCTTTATGGCCTTCCTGTGACATCGGGTGGTGTAGGTGTCCTGGAGGGCAGGTAGTTTGCCCCCGGTGATGCGTTGTGCAGACCTCACTACCCTCTGGAGAGCCTTACGGTTGAGGGCGGAGCAGTTGCCGTACCAGGCTGTGATACAGCCCGCCAGGATGCTCTCGATTGTGCATCTGTAGAAGTTTGTGAGTGCTTTTGGTGACAAGCCGAATTTCTTCAGCCTCCTGAGGTTGAAGAGGCGCTGCTGCGCCTTCTTCACAATGCTGTCTGTGTGAGTGGACCAATTCAGTTTGTCTGTGATGTGTATGCCGAGGAACTTAAAACTTGCTACCCTCTCCACTACTGTTCCATCGATGTGGATAGGGGGGTGTTCCCTCTGCTGTTTCCTGAAGTCCACAATCATCTCCTTAGTTTTGTTGACGTTGAGTGTGAGGTTATTTTCCTGACACCACACTCCGAGGGCCCTCACCTCCTCCCTGTAGGCCGTCTCGTCGTTGTTGGTAATCAAGCCTACCACTGTTGTGTCGTCCGCAAACTTGATGATTGAGTTGGAGGCGTGCGTGGCCACGCAGTCGTGGGTGAACAGGGAGTACAGGAGAGGGCTCAGAACGCACCCTTGTGGGGCCCCAGTGTTGAGGATCAGCGGGGAGGAGATGTTGTTGCCTACCCTCACCACCTGGGGGCGGCCCGTCAGGAAGTCCAGTACCCAGTTGCACAGGGCGGGGTCGAGACCCAGGGTCTCGAGCTTGATGACGAGCTTGGAGGGTACTATGGTGTTGAATGCCGAGCTGTAGTCAATGAACAGCATTCTCACATAGGTATTCCTCTTGTCCAGATGGGTTAGGGCAGTGTGCAGTGTGGTTGAGATTGCAGGTCAGTATGTGAGCAGGTCAGTATGTGTAGGTAATCCTGTCTAACGCTGCTTTTGTTTATATGTTGTGTAGTAGAACTGCATAAGTGTTGCTCTCCAGTTTCTGGAGGACCGAGTTTTGAAATCAGTGGAATTAGAGTATGATAGCTAACGAGATGGAGAAAACACCTGTCTCTGGATTACATCTTCAAACTAAGGGCAATCATGGCATCTGTGACAGAGGGAGAAGAGTCCATCCATGTATAGTCTAGCTAGCTACATTTTCAGATATTACACGTTTCAAATTTTGTTTCAAGTTAAAGTGTACTGTTAGCTAGGTAGCTAATGTTAGTTGGCTGGCTCGCTAGCTAACGTTACATGTATGCTCTGTGTAGTAATATTATTCTTATCTCAGAGCCATTTGCTATGTTAGCTATAGCCTAATGTTAGCTAGCTAACAGTGAACCTGGTTGGTTAGCTACTTGCAGATTAATGCAGGGTAGTAACGTCATGAGTTGTGATTATGGTTCATTGTTTAGCTAGCTAGCTATAAGTCTTGATGTAGCTGGTAAATTCGCTCTGGCTATCTACCCCAATGCCAGAGCGAAGAATAACGGACACATTTACGAACGCTCAACACCCGTTGAATATGGCCGGTGTCCGTAAACGTTGGCAAAAAAGCATAATTAAATTGTTGCCAGCAGCACAGTTGCAGTCACCAATGCTCTGGATAACATAAAACAGCCTAACCAGCTCTGCTAGGGCGAGAAAAATGGTCAGATTGAGCTGTGCTCTCATTTGTGTCTAGAAGTAGCTAGCAAGCTAGCCAACGTTAGCCAGTTAGCTTGGGTGCTTGACTGCTGTTGTTATGACAGAACGCTCGGATGTGTTGCCCTATTTGTGACATCAGGTGTAAGTAACGAATCCCAAAATATATACACACTTAACTTAATCAGCTGCTAAGGTCATTAAAACACAACACACACACATAATGTTAATTTCACTAATGAATAGAGAGAGACAATCGGAGAGGCAGGATCACAGTACATCAACTTTGACCCCCATAGACACTGACAGCTCTATAGAATAATATACGGCTTACACCTGCGTATACCCTACAGTACACTACTGGCCCCTCGTGTTTTACAAAAAGTGACCTCTCCTACATGAGTGTGCTGGTATTACGGTTGCTGTCCTTTCAGAATCACAAACATGTCACACACTAAAGTCCTATAGGTTCGCCACTGCGCAAACATGTCTATAATAGATAAGACTGTTAAGATATGAGCATTTCAAGAAAGGAATGCATATATTTTGGCCTGGCAAAGTGTTTTTTTTTTACCCCGCTGGTCTCGACTCGTCTCGGGAAGAAATTAAGAGTTCTCACTGTCCAAGAATGAGTACAAATGTATTCGACACCTACACAAGACCGAGACCCTCAATATGTGGTCTCGAGACATGTCTCGAGTACTACAACACTGGTATGCAGTACCACTACTGGCTATACAGAGAATCACTGCTGGCTGAATACAGTACCACTGCGGGCCGTATGCAGTACCACTGAAGGCCATACAGAGAATCACTGCTGGCCGTATACAGTACCACTGCTGGCCTTATGCAGTAAAACTACTGGCCGTATGCAGTACCACTGCTGGCCGTATGCAGTACCACTGCTGGCCGTATGCAGTACCACAGGCTGGTCGTATACAGTATCACTGCTGGCCAGATACAGTACCACTAGTGGTACTACAATACCACTGCTGGCCAGATACAGTACCACTGCTGGCCAGATACAATACCACTGCTGGACAGATACAATACCACTGCTGGACAGATACCGTACCACTGCTGGCCAGATACAATACCACTGCTGGCCAGATACAGTGCCACTACTGGCTGGATACAGTACCACTGCTGGGCAGATACAGCACCACTGCTGGCTGGATACAGTACCACTGCTGGCTGGATACAGTACCACTGCTGGCTGGATACAGTACCACTGCTGGACGGATACAGTACCACTGCTGGCTGGATACAGTACCACTGCTGGACGGATACAGTACCACTGCTGGCTGGATACAGTACCACTGCTGGCTGGATACAGTACCACTGCTGGACGGATACAGTACCACTGCTGGCTGGATACCGTACCACTGCTGGCTGGATACAGTACCACTGCTGGCTGGATACAGTACCAGTACTGGCCGGATACAGTACCACTGCTGGCTGGATACAGTCCCACTGCTGGATGGATACAGTACCACTGCTGGCTGGATACAGTACCACTTCTGGCTGGATACAGTACCACTGCTGGACGGATACAGTACCACTGCTGGACGGATACAGTACCACTGCTGGCCGTTACAGTACCACTGAAGGCCATACAGAGAATCACTGCTGGCCGTATACAGTACCACTGCTGGCCGTATACAGTACCACTGCTGGCCGTATACAGTACCACTGCTGGCTGGATACAATACCACTGCTGGCCAGATACAATACCACTGCTGGCTGGATACAGTACCACTGCTGGCCGTTACAGAACCACTGCTGGCTGGATACAGTACCACTGCTGGCCGGATACAGTACCACTGCTGGCTGGATACAATACCACTGCTGGCAGTTACAGTACAACTGCTGGCTGGATACAGTACCACTGCTGGATGGATACAGTACCACTGCTGGTGGATACAGTCCCAGTACTGGCCGGATACAGTACCACTGCTGGCTGGATACAGTACCACTGCTGGTTGGATACAGTACCACTGCTGGTTGGATACAGTACCACTGCTGGCTGGATACAGTACCACTGCTGGTTGGATACAGTACCACTGCTGGTTGGATACAGTACCACTGCTGGCCGTTACAGTAACACTGAAGGCCATACAGAGAATCACTGCTGGCCGTTACAGTACCACTGCTGGTGGATACAATACCACTGCTGGCCAGATACAATACCACTGCTGGCCGTTACAGTACCACTGCTGGCTGGATACAGTACCACTGCTGGCCGGATACAGTACCACTGCTGGCTGGATACAATAACACTGCTGGCAGTTACAGTACAACTGCTGGCTGGATACAGTACCACTGCTGAATGGATACAATACCACTGCTGGCTGGAAACAGTACCACTGCTGGCCGTTACAGTACCACTGCTGGCTGGATACAGTACCACTGCTGGCCGGATACAGTACCACTGCTGGCTGGATACAATAACACTGCTGGCAGTTACAGTACAACTGCTGGCTGGATACAGTACCACTGCTGGATGGATACAATACCACTGCTGGCTGGAAACAGTACCACTGCTGGCTGGATACGGTACCACTGCTGGCTGGATACAGTACCACTGCTGGCTGGATACAGTACCACTACTGGCCGTAAGCAGTACCACTGCTGGCCAAATTCAGTACCACTGCTGGTCGTGTACAGTATCACTGCTGGCCGTATGCAGTACCACTGCTGGCCGTATGCAGTACCACTGGTGCCCGTATGCAGTACCACTGCTGGCTGTATGCAGTACCACTACTGGCCGTATACAGTACCACTGCTGGCCGTATGCAGTACCACTAATGGCCGTATACAGTACCACTGCTGGCCGTATGCTGTACCACTGCTGGCCGTATGCAGTACCTCTACTGGCCGTATGCAGTACCACTGCTGGCCGGATACAGTACCACTGCTGGCCGTATACAGTACCACTGCTGGCTGTATGCAGTACCACTGCTGGACAGATACAGTACCACTGCTGGCTGGATAGAGTACCACTACTGGCCGGATACAGTAGCAATGCTGGGCAGATACAATACCCCTGTTGGCCCGGATACAGTACCACTGCTGGGCAGATACAATACCACTGCTGGCTGGATACAGTACCACTGCTGGCCGTATACAGTACCACTGCTGGCCGTATGCAGTACCACTGCAGGACAGATACAGTACCACTGCTGGCCGGGTACAGTACCACTACTGGCCGTATACAGTACCACTGCTGGCCGTATGCAGTACCACTGCAGGACAGATACAGTACCACTGCTGGCCGGGTACAGTACCACTACTGGCCGGATACAGTACCAATGCTGGGCAGATACAGTACCACTGCTGGCCGTATGCAGTACCAATGCTGGACAGATACAGTACCACTGCTGGCCGGATACAGTACCACTACTGGCCGGATACAGTACCAATGCTGGGCAGATACAGTACCCCTACTGGCTCGGATACAGTACCACTGCTGGGCAGATACAATACCACTGCTGGCCGTATGCAGACCACTGCTGGCCGTATGCAGTACCACTACTGGCCGTATACAGTACCACTGCTGGCCGTATACAGTACCACTGCTGGCCGTATGCAGTACCACTGCTGGCCGTATGCAGTACCTCTACTGGCCGGATGCAGTACCACTACTGGCTGTATGCAGTACCACTACTGGCCGTATGCAGTACCACTACTGGCCGGATACAGTACCAATGCTGGGCAGATACAGTACCACTGCTGGCCGGATACAGTACCACTACTGGCCGGACACAGTACCAATGCTGGGCAGATACAGTACCCCTGCTGGCCCGGATACAGTACCACTGCTGGGCAGATACAATACCACTGCTGGCTGGATACAGTACCACTGCTGGCCGTATGCAGTACCACTGCTGGCCGTATGCAGTACCAGTACTGGCCGTATACAGTACCACTGCTGGCCGTATGCAGACCACTGCTGCCCGTATGCAGTACCACTGCTGGCCGTATACAGTACCACTGCTGGCCGTATGCAGTACCACTACTGGCCGGATACAGTACCAATACTGGGCAGATACAGTACCACTGCTGGCCGTATGCAGTACCACTGCTGGACAGATACAGTACCACTGCTGGCCGGATACAGTACCACTAATGTCCGGATACAGTACCAATGCTGGGCAGATACAGTACCCCTGTTGGCCCGGATACAGTACCACTGCTGGGCAGATACAATACCACTGCTGGCTGGATACAGTACCAATGCTGGTCAGATACAATCCCACTGCTGGATGGATACAGTACCACTGCTGGCTGGATACAGTACCACTGCTGGCCGTATACAGTACCACTGCTGGCCGTATGCAGTACCACTACTGGCCAGATACAGTACCAATGCTGGGCAGATACAGTACCACTGCTGGCCGTATGCAGTACCACTGCTGGACAGATACAGTACCACTCCTGGCCAGGTACAGTACCACTACTGGCCGGATACAGTACCAATGCTGGGCAGATACAGTACCATTGCTGGCTGGATACAGTACCACGCTGGGCAGATACAATACCACTGTTGGCTGGATACAGTACCACTGCTGACTGGATACAGTACCAGTACTGGCCGGATACAGTACCACTGCTAGACGGAAACAGTACCACTGCTGGCCGTATGCAGTACCACTGCTGGCTGAATACAGTACCACTACTGGCTGGATACAGTACCAGTACTGGCCGGATACAGTACCACTGCTGGACGGAAACAGTCCCACTGCTGGCTGGATATAGTACCAGTACTGTCTGGATACAATACCACTGCTGGCTGGATACAGTACCACTGCTGGACAGATACAGTACCACTGCTGGCCGGGTACAGTACCACTACTGGCCGTATGCAGTACCACTGCTGGACAGATACAGTACCACTGCTGGCCGGGTACAGTACCACTACTGGCCGGATACAGTACCAATGCGGGGCAGATACAGTACCATTGCTGGCTGGATACAGTACCACGCTGGGCAGATACAATACCACTGCTGGCTGAATACAGTACCGCTGCTGGCTGGATACAGTACCAGTACTGGCCGGATACAGTACCACTGCTGGACGGAAACAGTACCACTGCTGGCTGGATACAGTACCAGTACTGTCCGGATACAATACCACTGCTGGCTGGATACAGTACCACTGCTGGCTGGATACAGTACCAGTACTGGCCGGATACAGTACCACTGCTGGACGGAAACAGTACCACTGCTGGCCGTATGCAGTACCACTGCTGGCTGAATACAGTACCACTGCTGGCTGGATACAGTACCAGTACTGGCCGGATACAGTACCACTGCTGGACGGAAACAGTACCACTGCTGGCTGGATACAGTACCAGTACTGTCCGGATACAATACCACTGCTGGCTGGATACAGTACCACTGCTGGCTGGATACAGTACCCGTACTGGCCGGATACAGTACCACTGCTGGACGGAAACAGTACCACTGCTGGCCGTATGCAGTACCACTGCTGGCCGTATGCAGTACCACTACTGGCCGGATACAGTACCAATGCTGGGCAGATACAGTACCCCTGCTGGCCCGGATACAGTACCACTGCTGGGCAGATACAATACCACTGCTGGCTGGATACAGTACCACTGCTGGCCGTATGCAGTACCACTGCTGGCCGTATGCAGTACCACTGCTGGACAGATACAGCACCACTGCTGGCCGTTACAGTACCACTACTGGCCGTTACAGTACCACTGCTGGCCGTATGCAGTACCAATGCTGGACAGATACAGTACCACTGCTGGCCGGATACAGTACCACTACTGGCCGGATACAGTACCAATGCTGGGCAGATACAGTACCCCTACTGGCTCGGATACAGTACCACTGCTGGGCAGATACAATACCACTGCTGGCCGTATGCAGACCACTGCTGGCCGTATGCAGTACCACTACTGGCCGTATACAGTACCACTGCTGGCCGTATACAGTACCACTGCTGGCCGTATGCAGTACCACTGCTGGCCGTATGCAGTACCTCTACTGGCCGGATGCAGTACCACTACTGGCTGTATGCAGTACCACTACTGGCCGTATGCAGTACCACTACTGGCCGGATACAGTACCAATGCTGGGCAGATACAGTACCACTGCTGGCCGGATACAGTACCACTACTGGCCGGACACAGTACCAATGCTGGGCAGATACAGTACCCCTGCTGGCCCGGATACAGTACCACTGCTGGGCAGATACAATACCACTGCTGGCTGGATACAGTACCACTGCTGGCCGTATGCAGTACCACTGCTGGCCGTATGCAGTACCAGTACTGGCCGTATACAGTACCACTGCTGGCCGTATGCAGACCACTGCTGCCCGTATGCAGTACCACTGCTGGCCGTATACAGTACCACTGCTGGCCGTATGCAGTACCACTACTGGCCGGATACAGTACCAATACTGGGCAGATACAGTACCACTGCTGGCCGTATGCAGTACCACTGCTGGACAGATACAGTACCACTGCTGGCCGGATACAGTACCACTAATGTCCGGATACAGTACCAATGCTGGGCAGATACAGTACCCCTGTTGGCCCGGATACAGTACCACTGCTGGGCAGATACAATACCACTGCTGGCTGGATACAGTACCAATGCTGGTCAGATACAATCCCACTGCTGGCTGGATACAGTACCACTGCTGGCTGGATACAGTACCACTGCTGGCCGTATACAGTACCACTGCTGGCCGTATGCAGTACCACTACTGGCCAGATACAGTACCAATGCTGGGCAGATACAGTACCACTGCTGGCCGTATGCAGTACCACTGCTGGACAGATACAGTACCACTCCTGGCCAGGTACAGTACCACTACTGGCCGGATACAGTACCAATGCTGGGCAGATACAGTACCATTGCTGGCTGGATACAGTACCACTCTGGGCAGATACAGTACCACTGCTGGGCAGATACAATACCACTGCTGGCTGGATACAGTACCACTGCTGGCCGTATACAGTACCACTGCTGGCCGTATGCAGTACCACTGCAGGACAGATACAGTACCACTGCTGGCCGGGTACAGTACCACTACTGGCCGTATACAGTACCACTGCTGGCCGTATGCAGTACCACTGCAGGACAGATACAGTACCACTGCTGGCCGGGTACAGTACCACTACTGGCCGGATACAGTACCAATGCTGGGCAGATACAGTACCACTGCTGGCCGTATGCAGTACCAATGCTGGACAGATACAGTACCACTGCTGGCCGGATACAGTACCACTACTGGCCGGATACAGTACCAATGCTGGGCAGATACAGTACCCCTACTGGCTCGGATACAGTACCACTGCTGGGCAGATACAATACCACTGCTGGCCGTATGCAGACCACTGCTGGCCGTATGCAGTACCACTACTGGCCGTATACAGTACCACTGCTGGCCGTATACAGTACCACTGCTGGCCGTATGCAGTACCACTGCTGGCCGTATGCAGTACCTCTACTGGCCGGATGCAGTACCACTACTGGCTGTATGCAGTACCACTACTGGCCGTATGCAGTACCACTACTGGCCGGATACAGTACCAATGCTGGGCAGATACAGTACCACTGCTGGCCGGATACAGTACCACTACTGGCCGGACACAGTACCAATGCTGGGCAGATACAGTACCCCTGCTGGCCCGGATACAGTACCACTGCTGGGCAGATACAATACCACTGCTGGCTGGATACAGTACCACTGCTGGCCGTATGCAGTACCACTGCTGGCCGTATGCAGTACCAGTACTGGCCGTATACAGTACCACTGCTGGCCGTATGCAGACCACTGCTGCCCGTATGCAGTACCACTGCTGGCCGTATACAGTACCACTGCTGGCCGTATGCAGTACCACTACTGGCCGGATACAGTACCAATACTGGGCAGATACAGTACCACTGCTGGCCGTATGCAGTACCACTGCTGGACAGATACAGTACCACTGCTGGCCGGATACAGTACCACTAATGTCCGGATACAGTACCAATGCTGGGCAGATACAGTACCCCTGTTGGCCCGGATACAGTACCACTGCTGGGCAGATACAATACCACTGCTGGCTGGATACAGTACCAATGCTGGTCAGATACAATCCCACTGCTGGATGGATACAGTACCACTGCTGGCTGGATACAGTACCACTGCTGGCCGTATACAGTACCACTGCTGGCCGTATGCAGTACCACTACTGGCCAGATACAGTACCAATGCTGGGCAGATACAGTACCACTGCTGGCCGTATGCAGTACCACTGCTGGACAGATACAGTACCACTCCTGGCCAGGTACAGTACCACTACTGGCCGGATACAGTACCAATGCTGGGCAGATACAGTACCATTGCTGGCTGGATACAGTACCACGCTGGGCAGATACAATACCACTGTTGGCTGGATACAGTACCACTGCTGACTGGATACAGTACCAGTACTGGCCGGATACAGTACCACTGCTAGACGGAAACAGTACCACTGCTGGCCGTATGCAGTACCACTGCTGGCTGAATACAGTACCACTACTGGCTGGATACAGTACCAGTACTGGCCGGATACAGTACCACTGCTGGACGGAAACAGTACCACTGCTGGCTGGATATAGTACCAGTACTGTCTGGATACAATACCACTGCTGGCTGGATACAGTACCACTGCTGGACAGATACAGTACCACTGCTGGCCGGGTACAGTACCACTACTGGCCGTATGCAGTACCACTGCTGGACAGATACAGTACCACTGCTGGCCGGGTACAGTACCACTACTGGCCGGATACAGTACCAATGCGGGGCAGATACAGTACCATTGCTGGCTGGATACAGTACCACGCTGGGCAGATACAATACCACTGCTGGCTGAATACAGTACCGCTGCTGGCTGGATACAGTACCAGTACTGGCCGGATACAGTACCACTGCTGGACGGAAACAGTACCACTGCTGGCTGGATACAGTACCAGTACTGTCCGGATACAATACCACTGCTGGCTGGATACAGTACCACTGCTGGCTGGATACAGTACCAGTACTGGCCGGATACAGTACCACTGCTGGACGGAAACAGTACCACTGCTGGCCGTATGCAGTACCACTGCTGGCTGAATACAGTACCACTGCTGGCTGGATACAGTACCAGTACTGGCCGGATACAGTACCACTGCTGGACGGAAACAGTACCACTGCTGGCTGGATACAGTACCAGTACTGTCCGGATACAATACCACTGCTGGCTGGATACAGTACCACTGCTGGCTGGATACAGTACCCGTACTGGCCGGATACAGTACCACTGCTGGACGGAAACAGTACCACTGCTGGCCGTATGCAGTACCACTGCTGGCCGTATGCAGTACCAATACTGGCCGGATACAGTACCAATGCTGGGCAGATACAGTACCCCTGCTGGCCCGGATACAGTACCACTGCTGGGCAGATACAATACCACTGCTGGCTGGATACAGTACCACTGCTGGCCGTATGCAGTACCACTGCTGGCCGTATGCAGTACCACTGCTGGACAGATACAGCACCACTGCTGGCCGTTACAGTACCACTACTGGCCGTTACAGTACCACTGCTGGCCGTATGCAGTACCAATGCTGGACAGATACAGTACCACTGCTGGCCGGATACAGTACCACTACTGGCCGGATACAGTACCAATGCTGGGCAGATACAGTACCCCTACTGGCTCGGATACAGTACCACTGCTGGGCAGATACAATACCACTGCTGGCCGTATGCAGACCACTGCTGGCCGTATGCAGTACCACTACTGGCCGTATACAGTACCACTGCTGGCCGTATACAGTACCACTGCTGGCCGTATGCAGTACCACTGCTGGCCGTATGCAGTACCTCTACTGGCCGGATGCAGTACCACTACTGGCTGTATGCAGTACCACTACTGGCCGTATGCAGTACCACTACTGGCCGGATACAGTACCAATGCTGGGCAGATACAGTACCACTGCTGGCCGGATACAGTACCACTACTGGCCGGACACAGTACCAATGCTGGGCAGATACAGTACCCCTGCTGGCCCGGATACAGTACCACTGCTGGGCAGATACAATACCACTGCTGGCTGGATACAGTACCACTGCTGGCCGTATGCAGTACCACTGCTGGCCGTATGCAGTACCAGTACTGGCCGTATACAGTACCACTGCTGGCCGTATGCAGACCACTGCTGCCCGTATGCAGTACCACTGCTGGCCGTATACAGTACCACTGCTGGCCGTATGCAGTACCACTACTGGCCGGATACAGTACCAATACTGGGCAGATACAGTACCACTGCTGGCCGTATGCAGTACCACTGCTGGACAGATACAGTACCACTGCTGGCCGGATACAGTACCACTAATGTCCGGATACAGTACCAATGCTGGGCAGATACAGTACCCCTGTTGGCCCGGATACAGTACCACTGCTGGGCAGATACAATACCACTGCTGGCTGGATACAGTACCAATGCTGGTCAGATACAATCCCACTGCTGGCTGGATACAGTACCACTGCTGGCTGGATACAGTACCACTGCTGGCCGTATACAGTACCACTGCTGGCCGTATGCAGTACCACTACTGGCCAGATACAGTACCAATGCTGGGCAGATACAGTACCACTGCTGGCCGTATGCAGTACCACTGCTGGACAGATACAGTACCACTCCTGGCCAGGTACAGTACCACTACTGGCCGGATACAGTACCAATGCTGGGCAGATACAGTACCATTGCTGGCTGGATACAGTACCACTCTGGGCAGATACAATACCACTGTTGGCTGGATACAGTACCACTGCTGACTGGATACAGTACCAGTACTGGCCGGATACAGTACCACTGCTGGACGGAAACAGTACCACTGCTGGCCGTATGCAGTACCACTGCTGGCTGAATACAGTACCACTGCTGGCTGGATACAGTACCAGTACTGGCCGGATACAGTACCACTGCTGGACGGAAACAGTACCACTGCTGGCTGGATACAGTACCAGTACTGTCTGGATACAATACCACTGCTGGCTGGATACAGTACCACTGCTGGACAGATACAGTACCACTGCTGGCCGGGTACAGTACCACTACTGGCCGTATGCAGTACCACTGCTGGACAGATACATTACCACTGCTGGCCTGGTACAGTACCACTACTGGCCGGATACAGTACCAATGCGGGGCAGATACAGTACCATTGCTGGCTGGATACAGTACCACGCTGGGCAGATACAATACCACTGCTGGCTGAATACAGTACCGCTGCTGGCTGGATACAGTACCAGTACTGGCCGGATACAGTACCACTGCTGGACGGAAACAGTACCACTGCTGGCTGGATACAGTACCAGTACTGTCCGGATACAATACCACTGCTGGCTGGATACAGTACCACTGCTGGCTGGATACAGTACCAGTACTGGCCGGATACAGTACCACTGCTGGACGGAAACAGTACCACTGCTGGCCGTATGCAGTACCACTGCTGGCTGAATACAGTACCACTGCTGGCTGGATACAGTACCAGTACTGGCCGGATACAGTACCACTGCTGGACGGAAACAGTACCACTGCTGGCTGGATACAGTACCAGTACTGTCCGGATACAATACCACTGCTGGCTGGATACAGTACCACTGCTGGCTGGATACAGTACCCGTACTGGCCGGATACAGTACCACTGCTGGACGGAAACAGTACCACTGCTGGCCGTATGCAGTACCACTGCTGGCCGTATGCAGTACCACTACTGGCCGGATACAGTACCAATGCTGGGCAGATACAGTACCCCTGCTGGCCCGGATACAGTACCACTGCTGGGCAGATACAATACCACTGCTGGCTGGATACAGTACCACTGCTGGCCGTATGCAGTACCACTGCTGGCCGTATGCAGTACCACTGCTGGACAGATACAGTACCACTGCTGGCCGTTACAGTACCACTACTGGCCGTTACAGTACCACTGCTGGCTGGATACAGTACCACTGCTGGCTGGATACAGTACCACTGCTGGCTGGATACAGTACCACTGCTGGACAGATACAGCACCACTGCTGGCCGTTACAGTAACACTGCTGGCCGTTACAGTAACACTGCTGGCCGTTACAGTAACACTGCTGGCCGTTACAGTAACACTGCTGGCCGTTACAGTAACACTGCTGGCCGTTACAGTAACACTGTGTTACTGCTGGTAGCTCAACTGGTTTAACTATTGTATCATCCACCCTGCTGCAAGGTCATAACATCACCGTACAAGTGTCTCCCAACTGACACACACACACACACACGCACACACATGCAAACACACACACCACCATTAAGTGTAACTCTCTCTGCTGGCGTGGGTAGAGTTATGTGTCGTTCATCGCTCCCCACCTGGTGGGTGTTAAAGACTGCCTTGGTATTATGGGATGTGGCAACTGGTCGCCATGAAGAAATATACAGTTTATTTACTGGTGCATCTGTTAGTTTGCCGTGGCGCCGGGTGGATGGGCCACACAGATGGTCCAACCCGCAGCCCTCTTTACGAAACGCTAACGCACTGTGTATGTGTGTGTTATCCCAGGCATCCACCAGACCAGAAAGCTGCCTGTCTGTCAACTACTTCAGCAGCCAGAGAGAAAGATAGAAAGGGAGGGAGGACAGGAGAGAGGAAGGGAGGGAGGGAGGGAGGACAGGAGGGAAGGAGAGGGAAGGCGCGAGGACGGGAGAGGGGAGGGACGACAGGGGGACGGGAGAGGGAGGGTGAACAGGACGTAGCTCATTGACCAGATGAGGATTAGCTGAGTGTCCTGGAGAGCAGTGGTCCTATAAAGCGTGGCAGCATGCCTTGAAGTGAGAGTGTGACAGAGTGGCGCGGCAAAGTGTCTTTATTTAACAGCCTCTTCACACGGTGGCCAAGATCACTTCAGCTGAAAACTGCACAGTAGTGCACACTCCACCCTAGAATACCACAGTAGTGCACACTCCACCCTAGAATACCACAGTAGTGCACACTCCACCCGAGAATACCACAGTAGTGCACACTCCACCCTAGAATACCACAGTAGTGCACACTCCCCCCTAGAATACCACAGTAGTGCACACTCCAGCCTAGATTACTACAGTAGTGCACACTCCAGCCTAGATTACTATAGTAGTGCACACTCCAGCCTAGATTACTATAGTAGTGCACACTCCAGCCTAGATTACTACAGTAGTGCACACTCCAGCCTAGATTACTATAGTAGTGCACACTCCAGCCTAGATTACTACAGTAGTGCACACTCCAGCCTAGATTACTATAGTAGTGCACATTCCACCCTAGATAACTATAGTAGTGCACACTCCTAGATTACTATAGTAGTGCACATTCCACTCTAGATTACTGTAGTAGTGCACATTCCACCCTAGATTACTATAGTAGTGCACACTCCAGCCTAGATTTACCACAGTAGTGTACACTCCTAGATTACTATAGTAGTGCACATTCCACCCTAGATTACTATAGTAGTGCACATTCCACCCTAGATTACTATAGTAGTGCACACTCCAGCCTAGATTTACCACAGTAATGCACATTCCACCCTAGATTACTATAGTAGTGCACACTCCAGCCTAGATTACCACAGTAGTGTACACTCCTAGATTACTATAGTAATGCACATTCCACCCTAGATTACTTTAGTATTATACACTCCAGCCTAGATTTACCACAGTAGTGCACACTCCTAGATTACTATAGTAATGCACATTCCACCCTAGATTACTATAGTAGTGCACACTCCAGCCTAGATTACCACAGTAGTGTACACTCCTAGATTACTATAGTAATGCACATTCCACCCTAGATTACTATAGTAGTATACACTCCAGCCTAGATTTACCACAGTAGTGCACACTCCTAGATTACTATAGTAATGCACATTCCACCCTAGATTACTATAGTATTATACACTCCAGCCTAGATTACCACAGTAGTGTACACTCCTAGATTACTATAGTAATGCACATTCCACCCTAGATTACTATAGTAGTATACACTCCAGCCTAGATTTACCACAGTAGTGCACACTCCTAGATTACTATAGTAGTATACACTCCAGCCTAGATTACCACAGTAGTGTACACTCCTAGATTACTATAGTAATGCACATTCCACCCTAGATTACTATAGTAGTATACACTCCAGCCTAGATTTACCACAGTAGTGCACACTCCTAGATTACTATAGTAATGCACATTCCACCCTAGATTACTATAGTATTATACACTCCAGCCTAGATTACCACAGTAGTGTACACTCCTAGATTACTATAGTAATGCACATTCCACCCTAGATTACTATAGTAGTATACACTCCAGCCTAGATTTACCACAGTAGTGCACACTCCTAGATTACTATAGTAATGCACATTCCACCCTAGATTACTATAGTATTATACACTCCAGCCTAGATTACCACAGTAGTGTACACTCCTAGATTACTATAGTAATGCACATTCCACCCTAGATTACTATAGTAGTATACACTCCAGCCTAGATTTACCACAGTAGTGCACACTCCTAGATTACTATAGTAGTATACACTCCAGCCTAGATTACCACAGTAGTGTACACTCCTAGATTACTATAGTAATGCACATTCCACCCTAGATTACTATAGTAGTATACACTCCAGCCTAGATTTACCACAGTAGTGCACACTCCTAGATTACTATAGTAATGCACATTCCACCCTAGATTACTATAGTATTATACACTCCAGCCTAGATTACCACAGTAGTGTACACTCCTAGATTACTATAGTAATGCACATTCCACCCTAGATTACTATAGTAGTATACACTCCAGCCTAGATTTACCACAGTAGTGCACACTCCTAGATTACTATAGTAATGCACATTCCACCCTAGATTACTATAGTATTATACACTCCAGCCTAGATTTACCACAGTAGTGCACACTCCTAGATTACTATAGTAATGCACATTCCACCCTAGATTACTATAGTATTATACACTCCAGCCTAGATTTACCACAGTAGTGCACACTCCAGCCTAGATTTACCACAGTAGTGCACACTCCTAGATTTACCACAGTAATGCACATTCCACCCTAGATTACTATAGTAGTATACACTCCAGCCTAGATTTACCACAGTAGTGCACACTCCTAGATTACTATAGTAATGCACATTCCACCCTAGATTACTATAGTATTATACACTCCAGCCTAGATTTACCACAGTAGTGCACACTCCTAGATTACTATAGTAATGCACATTCCACCCTAGATTACTATAGTATTATACACTCCAGCCTAGATTTACCACAGTAGTGCACACTCCAGCCTAGATTTACCACAGTAGTGCACACTCCTAGATTTACCACAGTAATGCACATTCCACCCTAGATTACTATAGTAGTATACACTCCAGCCTAGATTTACCACAGTAGTGCACACTCCTAGATTACTATAGTAATGCACATTCCACCCTAGATTACTATAGTATTATACACTCCAGCCTAGATTTACCACAGTAGTGCACACTCCTAGATTACTATAGTAATGCACATTCCACCCTAGATTACTATAGTATTATACACTCCAGCCTAGATTTACCACAGTAGTGCACACTCCTAGATTACTATAGTAGTATACACTCCAGCCTAGATTTACCACAGTAGTGCACACTCCTAGATTACTATAGTAATGCACATTCCACCCTAGATTACTATAGTATTATACACTCCAGCCTAGATTTACCACAGTAGTGCACACTCCTAGATTACTATAGTAATGCACATTCCACCCTAGATTACTATAGTATTATACACTCCAGCCTAGATTTACCACAGTAGTGCACACTCCTAGATTACTATAGTAGTATACACTCCAGCCTAGATTTACCACAGTAGTGCACACTCCTAGATTACTATAGTAATGCACATTCCACCCTAGATTACTATAGTATTATACACTCCAGCCTAGATTTACCACAGTAGTGCACACTCCTAGATTACTATAGTAATGCACATTCCACCCTAGATTACTATAGTATTATACACTCCAGCCTAGATTTACCACAGTAGTGCACACTCCTAGATTACTATAGTAATGCACATTCCACCCTAGATTACTATAGTATTATACACTCCAGCCTAGATTTACCACAGTAGTGCACACTCCTAGATTACTATAGTATTATACACTCCAGCCTAGATTTACCAC